>NW_026943821.1:27109454-27121954 GCF_035594765.1 Anolis carolinensis | reverse complement strand
GCAGTGAATAGCATTGCAGTCTCAAAGCCTGGCCGTTTTCTGGAGTAGCTGGAGCTTTTTGTTATATAAACGTAGAGGCATGGATGAGGGGTTGTGCTGTCAAGTTTAGTGTTTCTGGGATGTATAGTTTTGCTGTTTTGTCCTAGGCCAAAATTTCATTACCCTTTTATATATACAGTAGAGTCTCGCTTATCCAATGTAAACGGGCCGGCAGAACGTTGGATAAGCGAATATCTTGGATAATAAGGAGAGATTAAGGAAAAGCCTATTGAACATCAAATTAGGTTATGATTTTACAAATTAAGCACAAAAACAACATGTTATACAATAAATTTGATAGAAAAAGTAGTTCAATACGCAGTAATGTTAAGTTGTAATTACTGTATTTACAAATTTAGCAGCAAAAAATCATGATGTATTGAAAACATTGATTACAAAAATGCGTTGGATAATCCAGAGGCTTGGATAAGCGAGTGTTGGATAAGTGAGACTCTACTGTATAGACTAGCTTTGGTACCCGGCAATACTCAGATTATTGGAAAAAGGCATTGTTAATTTTCGGATGTTATGAATGGATTACTGTATATACTCAAGTATAAGCCTAGTTTTTCAGCCCTTTTTTAAAGACTGAAAACATGGGAATTCCAGACAGGAAACAGTCAGAGCCAGCTAACACCTCCCAACAAAGTATTCCCATCACCAAAGTCTGGCAAATTGTCTGTTTTCTGAGGGCCACAGACAGTAGAAGCACATAAAATATCGCAAAGAACACCACTCTGAAAACTAGGGAATTCCAGGCAGGAAACAATCAGGGCCAGCTTACACCTCCCAACAAAAAATTCCCTCAGGGAGGAAGCAGCCAGGCTTTAAAGCTGCAAGGCCATTACATGCTAATCATTTTGGCTAATTACAGCATTCATACTTGCCTCCAACAGGCAAAAAAACCCAAACTTCTTCAGTGTAAATGTGCTTATGTATCCGTTTAATAATAATAGAGTAAAATAATACATGTAATAATAATAATAATAATAATAATAATAATAGAGTAAAATAATACATGTAGTAATAAATAGAGTAAAATAATAAATATAATAATAATAATAATAATATCAGAGTGAAATCATAAATGTATTCATAATAATAAAAAACAGAGTAAAATAAATGTAACAGTAACAATAATAATAGAGTAAAATAATAAATGTAATAATACCAATAATAATAGAGAAAAATAATAAATGTACCATATATTCTCGAGTATAAGCTGACCCAAATATGAGCCAACCAGGACCCTCACCCGAGTATAAGCCGAGCGGGGCTTTTTCAGTCTTCAAAAAGGGCTGAAAAACTAGGCTTGTACTCGAGTATATACAGTAATTTCAGCCTGGATGAGAGTTAGTGTTTTAGCGAAAGATCCGATTGGCACACAATGCAGGAATGCAAGAAGATACAACAAAACTTCGGGTTGGTTTCCAGCAAAGGAAACCCAGCAGCTGACGGGACTCTCGTGGACCCATTACCTAAGATGAATCACTTGCCATCTGTTTTGTCTCCTAATTATAAATGCAAAACAAGAGTTATTTCAGCAAAATAGTCGAGAGCGAATGAAAGGAATAGCAATAGAAAGATGTGAAAGTTAAAAGTGTGTGCAGTAAAAAATATGCAAATGTCTCCCTGGGTTGGTCCGTGCCGGAGTGAAGGCTTGTATTGTTTTGCATCTGTTGGTATTTCATGTTCAGGCTCCGTTTATGGAGAATAATAATAATAATAATAATATAATAATACTTTATTCTTATATCCCGCCCTATCTCCCCAAGGGGACTCGGGGCGGCTTACAAAGGGACCATGCCCAAACAATATAAAAATACAACAATAAAAACAAATTCAAACACAGCAATAAATACATCAAAAATACATCAAAAAAGCATACAACAACGATTTATTTATAACAAATAACCATGGAAATCAGGGTGGCCAGACGCCTTGGGATATACACTCAAAGGTAGACTTGTTATTGAAGTTATTCCCTAGGCCTGGACACAGAATTACTGCATATACTCGAGTATAAGCCTAGTTTTTCAGCCCTTTTTTAGGACTGAAAAAAAAAACCTCCTCGGCTTATACTCGGGTGAGGATCCTGGTTGGCTTGTATTCAGGTCGGCTTATACTCAAGTATATATGGTATATTTATTATTGTTCTCTATTATTATTGGTATTATTACATTTATTATTTTACTCTATTATTATTATATTTATTATTGTACTCTATTATTTTTGCTTCTGTTACATTTATTTACTCTATTTTTATTATTATTATTAATACATTTATTATTTCACTTTGATCTTATTATTATTATTACATTTATTATTCTACTCTATTTATTATTACATGTATTATTTTCTTGTATTTAATATTATTATTACAAGTATTTCCAATACTTTTGCAGGTTTGTGATCCCACCAGTTCTTTACTGCTGGGAGGTGGTACTTGAGGCATAAGTTCCAATGAATCATTTGGGCCACGTAGTTGTGCCTCTGTTTGTAGTCTGTCTGTGCGATTTTCTTACAGCAGCTGAGGATATGATTCATGGTTTCGTCAGTTTCCTTGCACAGTCTGCATTTTGGGTCATCAGCTGATTTTTCAATCTTGGCCTTGATTGCCTTTGTCCTGATGTCTTGCTCCTGGGCTGGAAGGATCAGGCCTTCTGTCTCCTTCTTCAGGGTCCCATTCGTGAGCCAGAGCCAGGTCTTCTTATCAGCTTTTCCTTCAATTTTGTCAAGGAACTTTCCATGCAGTGTTTTGTTGTGCCAGCTGTCAGCTCTAGTTTGTAGTGTGGTTTTCTTGTACTGGTTTTTTGTCTGCTGTGCTTTGAGGAGTTTCTGATTTTTGACTTCAATCAAAGCAGGTTCTTCACTTTGCTTTACATATTCTGCCAGGGCATGTTCTTCTTCTTTGACTGCTTGTTTTACTTGTAAGAGTCCTCTGCCCCCTGATCTTCGAGGCAGATATAGCCGGTCAACATCACTGCGAGGGTGCAGTGAATGATGAATGGTCATGAGTTTTCTTGTTTTTCTGTCCAAATTGTCCAATTCCACCTGTGTCCAGTTTATGATGCTAGCAGTATATCTTATGACAAGTATGGCCCAGGTGTTTATGGCCTTGATGGTGTTGCCTCCATTGAGCTTGCTTTTGAGAATGTTTCTGACCCTTTGTGTGTATTCTTTACTGACCACAGTCTTCACATGTTCATGCTTGATGTTGTCCAGCTGTAATTTGCCCAGATATTTATAGGCCTCTGGCTGGTGACACCTTATTGTTTGGCCATTGGGCATATTTATGTCCTCACTTTCAATGATTTTCCCCTTCTTCAATGCCACTGTTGAACATTTGTCCAAACCAAACTCCATGCTGATATCAGTGCTAAAAATTCGGACAGTGATAGTCAGAGACTGGATTTCAGTTTCCGTTTTCCCATACAGCTTCAGGTCATCCATGTACATCAGATGCGAAATTTTGTGAGATTTCTTAGATGTTTGATAGCCGAGATTTGTTTTTTGTAAGATTGTTGACAGAGGGATCATGGCAATAATGAAAAGCGGGGGGGACAATGAGTCTCCCTGGAAAATTCCTCTCCTGATGTTGACAAGTCCATAGCTTTCATTTCCAACAAACAGTTCAGTTTTCCAGTGCTCCATCATGCTTTCAATGAAGGTGCCAACGTTTTTACTAATCCCGATGGCGTCCAGGCACTTGATGATCCAGCGGGGACAATGAGTCTCCCTGGAAAATTCCTCTCCTGATGTTGACAAGTCCATAGCTTTCATCGTACCTCTCATCTCTCACGTGGGAAATCCTCCCTGCTTCCTTCCTTCCTTGGTCCCCACCTTCCCATCCAGGGCACGGAGAAGGAGAAGCATCATCCCGGGGGTCCCATTCCGGAGTTGTGGGGAAGGGAGGCCGAGGAAGGAGGGAGGGACAAGGGGCCTGTCTCTGCCATTTGCTGCCTCCACGGAGCCTGAAACTGTTAAACTAATTAAAGATTTTTCAGCACCAGGATTAATCCTTTTGCAGGGCGGTGATTGCGAGCCCAGGTAGTCGATGAGTTCACCAGGCGAGGATATTGGATTTCTGAAAGGCAAGTCAGCACTCTTTGGGGGCTGTTATCTTTCCACGGCTCCCTCCCGGGGTCAGGAGGGAGCAAGGAGAGCGGACGGCGATAGATACACACACACACACACACACACACACACACACTGTGCATTGTCCTGCCCTTGCCTGCTCCGCTCCAGCTCCCCGTGTTGTGTTGCAAAAAGATGCCCAGTCTTGTCTTGTCGAAGGCTTTCATGGCCGGGATCACAGGGTTGTTGTATGTTTTCCGGGCTCTGTGGCCATATTCCAGAAGTATTCTCTCTCCAACCTGGACACAGGATATTATTTGAGGACACAGAAATGCTTGACCACTCCAACAACTATCGTGTCAGACGACACAGAGAAGCCATTGAAATCCACAAACATGTGGACAACTTCAACAGAAAGGAGGAAACCATGAAAATGAACAAAATCTGGCTACTACTACAGTAAGAGTCTCACTTATCCAAGCCTCGCTTATCCAAGTCTCTGGATTATCCAAGGCATTTTTGTACTCAATGTTTTCAATATATCGTGATATTTTGGTGCTAAATTCGTAAATCTCCTGCCAACCTAGCAGTTTGAAAACATGCAAATGTGAGTAGATAAATAGGTACCGCTGCGGCGGGAAGGTAATGTTGCTCCATGCAGCCATGCCGGTCACATGACCTTGGAGGTGTCTGCGGACAACGCTGGCTCTTCAGCCTAGAAATGGAGATGAGCACCAACCCCCAGAGTCGGTCACGATTGGACTTAACATCAGGGGAAAACCTTTACCTTTAAATTCGTAAATACAGTAATTACAACATAACATTACTGTGCATTGAACTACTTTTTCTGTCAAATTTGTTGCATAACATGATGTTTTGGTGCTTGATTTGTAAAATCATAACCTAATTTGATGTTTAATAGGCCTTTCCTTAATCCCTCCTTATTATCAAAGATATTCGCTTATCCAAGCTTCTGCCGGCCTGTTTAACTTGGATAAGTGAGACTCTACTGTATTAAAAAAAAAACTCAAAAATCAGAACAGTAAATATGAAGCAACACTCTGGAAACAGAGGAGTTCCAGACATGGGAACCAGGGGCAGCTAACGACTCTGAACAAAGGATGCCCCCAGGCAAGAAGAAGCCAGGAGATGAAGCTATTCAATGCTAATTAAGGTGATTAACTGCTGACAACTGACGAGTTCTTCTCTCACCCTGGACTTTCCACAGATAGATAGAAACCTTCCTTGCTGAGTTTCTCCATACCTCACAACCCCAGAGGATGCCTGCCATAGATGTGGGCAAAACGTCAGGAGAGAATACTTCTAGAATATGGCCAGACAGCCCGGGAAACATACAACAACCCTATGATCCCGGCCTCCAACAGACAGGAACTTCCACAGATATATAAACCTTCCTTGCTGAGTTTCTCCATACCTCACAACCCCTGAAGATGCCTGTCATAGATGTGGGCGAAACATCAGGAGAGAATGCTTCTGGAACATGGCCATACCTCACAACCCCTGAGGATGCCTGCCATAGATGTGGGCGAAACGTCAGGAGAGAATGCTTCTGGAACATGGCCATACCTTACAACCTCTGAGGATGCCTGCCATAGATGTGGGCGAAACGTCAGGAGAGAATGCTTCTGGAACAGGGCCATACCTTACAACCTCTGAGGATGCCTGCCATAGATGTGGGCGAAACGTCAGGAGAGAATGCTTCTGGAACAGGGCCATACCTTACAACCTCTGAGGATGCCTGCCATAGATGTGGGCGAAACGTCAGGAGAGAATGCTTCTGGAACAGGGCCATACCTTACAACCTCTGAGGATGCCTGCCATAGATGTGGGCGAAACGTCAGGAGAGAATGCTTCTGGAACAGGGCCATACCTTACAACCTCTGAGGATGCCTGCCATAGATGTGGGCGAAACGTCAGGAGAGAATGCTTCTGGAACATGGCCATACCTTACAACCTCTGAGGATGCCTGCCATAGATGTGGGCGAAACGTCAGGAGAGAATACTTCTGGAACATGGCCATACCTTACAACCCCTGAGGATGCCTGCCATAGATGTGGGCGAAACGTCAGGAGAGAATGCTTCTGGAACATGGCCATACCTTACAACCTCTGAGGATGCCTGCCATAGATGTGGGCGAAACGTCAGGAGAGAATACTTCTAGAATACGGCCAGATAGCCCGGGAAACATACATCAACCATGCCCGGTCTTGCTTGTTGGCTTCCTCTTCCCGCCACGTATTTTCCGCCTCTCTTTCTCCCTCAATTCGCCACTTCTCTTGTGTGGTCTCGGCTGGAGTTTTGAGCCGTGGGGGGGGGGGGGGAATACCCCTGGCGAACACCCCAGGAATGGGCTCCTAATGCAAAACATGTGGCCGCCGAGCAGGGGAGGCGAAAGGGAGCGCGGTGCAGAAAGCGCATTTGTCTTCCATCCCTCCTTCCCTCTCTTTCTGGGCCAAGTTGGTAGACGTTTGGCACAACTGGGTTCCGGCCTTTGGGAAAAAAGGAGTTCTGGTCCTGCCAGATTGCAAAGGATTGGATTCCACTTGGGCTCGGCGCATGTGGCAGCATAAGAGCCCTGTCATTCTAGGCTGTATATCCAAACAAGGAAAGCATGTTGTCGAAGGCTTTCATGACCAGAATCCCTGGGTTGCTGAGAGATTTCCTGGATGTTCCGGAAGCATTCTCTCCTGTTGTTTCGCCCACATCCTCAGAGGTTGTGAGGCCTGTTGGAAACTAGGCAAGTAGGGTTTCTATATGTTGTCAAAGGCTTTCATGACCGGAATCACTGGGTTGCTGTGAGATTTCCAGGATGTATAGCCATGTTCCGGAAGCATTCTCTCCTGACGTTTCGCCCACATCCTCAGAGGTTGTGAGGCCTGTTGGAAACTAGGCAAGTGGGGTTTCTATATGTTGTCAAAGGCTTTCATGACCGGAATCACTGGGTTGCTGTGAGATTTCCAGGATGTATAGCCATGTTCCGGAAGCATTCTGTCCTGACGTTTCGCCCACATCCTCAGAGGTTGTGAGGCCTGTTGGAAAAGAGGCAAGTGGGGTTTCTATATGTTGTCAAAAGCTTTCATGGCTGGAATCACTGGGTTGCTGTGAGATTTCCAGGATGTATAGCCATGTTCCGGAAGCATTCTCTCCTGATGTTTCGCCCACATCCTCAGAGGTTGTGAGGCCTGTTGGAAACTAGGCAAGTGGGGTTTCTATATGTTGTCAAAGGCTTTCATGACCGGAATCACTGGGTTGCTGTGAGATTTCCAGGATGTATAGCCATGTTCCGGAAGCATTCTGTCCTGACGTTTCGCCCACATCCTCAGAGGTTGTGAGGCCTGTTGGAAACTGGGCAAGTGGGGTTTCTATATGTTGTCAAAGGCTTTCATGGCTGGAATCATTGGGTTGCTGTGAGATTTCCTGGATGTATAGCCATGTTCTGGAAGCATTCTCTCCTGACATTGCGCCCACATATGTGGCAGGCATCCTCAGAGGTTGTGAGGTCTGTTGGAAACTAGGCAAGTGGGATTTATATATTTTATTGAGGGCTTTCATGGCTGGAATACCTAGGTTGCTGTGAGATTTCTGGGCTGTCTGGCCATGTTCCGGAAGCATTCTCTCCTGATGTTTCACCCACATCTGTGGCAGGCATCCTTAAGTGGCGGAGGGGGGAAAGGAAAGGGCCTGAGGATGCCTGCCATAGATGTGGGCGAAACGTCAGAAAAGAATGCTTCCAGAGCATGGCCATACACCCCACAGCCCATGGTTGCCTTCCCCACTTTGTCTCATCCAGGCTGAATCTGTCTGTGAACGATGAGGAGCAGCAACGGCGCGTAGTAGTAATTGTTCTCGGGGTCTTTGTGCAGTTGAGTGCTTTCATAAATGCGTGTGCTCACAAAGGGCTTTTAGTTTAGAGATTTGCTCTGTGTGGTGGGTGAGCATGGGGGCGGCGGCGGCGTGAACGCAAAAAGCAGCGAATGGATGTGCATGTGCGCACACAAATAACCCTGTGCAAGTGCCATTCCCCACCCCACAAATATATATATCCCCCATTGCATTGCTCCAACCTGCTGCATGCATTCTGCTTTTCATGTTTGCATGCTTTGCTGGAAGTCCTTGCCTCTTTTGCATGCTCAGGGCATGTGTCCCTGCTCATGTGGAAGCATGACATTAACCTATGGGCTGTGCTTCTTGAGACTCGGGTGCCGGACTCTGGGTTGCTAACATGCAACCAGCACGGTTTGGTTTGTTGTCAAAGGCTTTCATGGCCAGGATCACAGGGTTGTTGTATGTTTTCCGGGCTGTATGGCCCAGAAGCATTCTCTCCTGACATTTCGCCCACATCTGTGGCAGGCATCCTCAGAATTTGTGAGATCTGTTGGAAAATAGGCAAGTGGGGTTTATATATGTTGTCAAATGCTTTCTTGGCTGGAATCCCTGGGTTGCTGTGTGATTTTTGGGCTGTCTGGCCATGTTCCGGAAGCATTCTCTCCTGACGTTTCACCCACATCTATGGCAGACATCTTCACAACCTCTGAGGATGCCTGCCATAGATGTGGGAGGAACTTCAGGAGAGAATACTTCTGGAATATGGCCATACAGCCCGGAAAATACGCAACAACCCTATGTTTTTAACTATTTCTCTTTGCATCTTGTTTATACTGGGCTTGGTGCCCATCTAAGCCGCTCCAAGTCCCTTTGGGGAAATGATGGCGAGATATAATAATAATAATAATAATAATAATAATAATAATAATAATAATAATAATAATAATAACAACAACAACATCATCATCAACAACAACAGACTACAAACAGAGGCACAACCATGTGGCCCAAATAATTCATTGGAACTTATGCCTCAAGTACCACCTCCCAGCAGCAAAGAACTGGTGGGATCACAAACCTGCAAAAGTATTGGAAAATGAACATGCAAAGATACTGTGGGACTTCCGAATCCAGACTGACAAAGTTCTGGAACACAACACACCAGACATCACAGTTGTGGAAAAGAAAAAGGGTTGGATCATTGATGTCGCCATCCCAGGTGACAGTCGCATTGACGAAAAACAACAGGAAAAAGTCAGCCGCTCTCAGGACCTCAAGATTGAACTTCAAAGACTCTGGCAGAAACCAGTACAGGTGGTCCCGGTGGTGATGGGCACACTGGGTGCTGTGCCAAAAGAACTCAGCCGGCATTTTGAAACAATAGGCATTGACAAAATTACGATCTGCCAACTGCAAAAGGCCACCCGACTGGGATCTGGGCGCATCATCCGAAAATACATCACACAGTCCTAGACACTTGGGAAGTGTTCGACTTGTGATTTTGTGATATGAAATCCAGCATATCTATCTTGTTTGCTGTGTCATACAATAATAATAATAATAATAATAAATTAATTTTTATTTATAACCTGATTTCATATACCTCATAACCTCTGAGGATAGCTGCTCTAGATGTGGGTGAAATGGAACATGGCCCTACAGCCTGGAAAACATCCCACAACCCAGCACTGTTTGGATTTCTCCCGATGTCAACAACCCCGGAGTCCGTGGTCCCCGTGGGCTTTGTTCTGCTCCCCTTGCTGCCCTTCCTTCCACAGATAGGAAGCCTCCTGGGCCCTGGGCTGTTTCCCCCCTCTTCCCACATTCTGCCTGAATGGAAAGGGGGGTGTTTGTGGGGGTCGGGACCCACAGATGGGACGGAAAGGCCTCCTGTGCCGTGCTCTCCTTCCCCTCCGTCCAGCTCCAGGCGCATTTGCAGCCCCAGCTGAGGCTTCTCCGGCCTTTGCCTTGTTCCTTCCGCCTTGCCCTTTGCTGTGACTCTACTCCATGCTCGCCTGCAAGCGCATGGAGAGCACGATGCGCCCGCCTTTCCCTGCCAGCGTGGAGGTTGCCGGGCGAAGAAGGGAAGGGGCTGCTGGGCAGGAGGTGGGGTCCGTCCCTCCATCCGTCCGTCCGTCCGTCTGTCCGTGGCTGACAGGCACACATTCTTCCTTCCCCGCTTGGTTGCCGGGTTGCCAGGCTAATCTGGAAGTGCAGAACAGGCGGACTCAAGTGGGATTAGATGTGTGGGGAGGAGAGATAGGAGAGGGACACGGGCACACAAAGGCACATCCTGGGTGGGTGGATGTTGGGCCATGCCAGCTGCAATGCGGAGGGAGGGAGTGGGATGCACAAGGATGACACAGACCGGAACAGACACAACTCACAACAGCCTGGATCCAGATTCCCTCCTGTGTTGAAACACACTACCTTGCTCATTTCCATGGTTTCCTCCTTTCTGTTGAAGTTGTCCACATGCTTCTTGTGGATTTCAGTGGCTTCTCTGTGTCGTCTGACATGATCATTGTTGGAGTGGTCAAGCATTTTTGTGTTCTCAAATAATATCCTGTGTCCAGGTTGAGTCATCAAGTGCTCTGCTATGGCTGATTTCTCTGGTTGGGTTATTTTTGTTATATTTTATTGTATGCTCTTTTGTATTTGTACTCTTTGGAAACTGTCCTGAGTTCCTTCGGGGAGATAGAGCGGAATATAAATAAAGTTTATTATTTTATTATGACGCAGCAAGCAAGATAGACATGCTGGATTTCGTATCACAAAACCACAAGTCTAACACTTCCCAAGTGTCTAGGACTGTGTGATGTATTATTATTATTATTATTATTATTATTATTATTATTATTATTATTATTATTATTATTTTATTGTATGACACAGCAAACAAGATAGACATGCTGGATTTCATATCACAAAAATCACAAGTCGAACACTTCCCAAGTGTCTAGGACTGTGTGATGTATTATTATTATTATTATTATTATTTTATTATGACACAGCAAACAAGATAGATATGCTGGATTTCGTATCACAAAATCACAAGTCAAACACTTCCAAAGTGTCTAGGACTGTGTGATTTATTATTATTATTATTATTATTATTATTATTATTATTATTATTATTATTTTATGACACAGCAAACAAGATAGACATGCTGGATTTCGTATCACAAAACCACAAGTCGAACACTTCCCAAGTGTCTAGGACTGTGTGATGTATTATTATTATTATTATTATTATTATTATTATTATTATTATTATTTTATTATGACACAGCAAACAAGATAGACATGCTGAATTTCGTATCACAAAACCACAAGTCGAACACTTCCCAAGTGTCTAGGACTGTGTGATGTATTATTATTATTATTATTATTATTATTATTATTATTATTATTATTATTATTTTATTATGACACAGCAAACAAGATAGACATGCTGGATTTCGTATCACAAAACCACAAGTCGAACACTTCCCAAGTGTCTAGGACTGTGTGATGTATTATTATTATTATTATTATTATTATTATTATTATTATTATTATTATTATTATTATTTTGTGACACAGCAAACAAGATAGACATGCTGGATCTCGTATCACAAAATCACAAGTCGAACACTTCCCAAGTGTCTAGGACTGTGTGATGTATTTTCGGATGATGTGAGCAGATCCCAGTAGGGTGGCCTTTTGCAGTTGGCAGATCGTGATTTTGTCAACGTCTATTGTTTCCAAATGCCGGCTGAGATCTCTTGGCATGGCACCCAGTGTGCCCATCACCACCGGGACCACCTGCACTGGTTTCTGCCAGAGTCTTTGAAGTTCAATCTTGAGGTCCTGAGAGCGGCTGAGTTTTTCCTGTTGTTTTTCGTCAATGCGACTGTCACCTGGGATGGCGACACCAATGATCCAAACCTTTTTCCTTTCCACAACTGTGATGTCTGGTGTGTTGTGTTCCAGAACTTTGTCAGTCTGGATTCCGAAGTCCCACAGTATCTTTGCGTGCTCATTTTCCAAGACTTTTGCAGGTTTGTGATCCCACCAGTTCTTTGCTGCTGGGAGGTGGTACTTGAGGCATAAGTTCCAATGAATCATTTGGGCTACATAGTTGTGTCTCTGTTTGTAGTCTGTCTGTGCGATTTTCTTACAGCAGCTTGAGGATATGATCCATGGTTTCGTCAGCTTCCTTGCAGAGTCTGCATTTTGGGTCATCAGCTGATTTTCTGATCTTGGCCTTAATTGCATTTGTTCTGATGTCTTGCTCCTGGGCTGCAAGGATCAGGCCTTCTGTCTATTATTATTATGATGTAGCCATTGGAGTTTTCAGTCTAGAGGAAGCTAATTGCACTTTCTACCTAACCGTCGGATTTTCTCCAAAACTGGGTCTGAATGCCCCATGGCTTGTGAGTTCACGCAACTCTCCAAAGCTGGAACTGCTGGAGAAGCAAGCGATGGTGAAGGGTAGATACTGTAGTCTGGGTTGTATGGAAATCTGGTTTGTAATGGGGAAGAAATAAGGATAC
>NW_026943821.1:27004454-27104454 GCF_035594765.1 Anolis carolinensis | reverse complement strand
GCTCTTTGATCGCCGGCATTTTTATGGTGTCGTAAATTAAATTAACCTCCCTATTTTCTCTACTCACCGCTTTTTTCGAACTGCTTAGGCGGACAGTAAGCTAGGCTAATGGAAGCCGGGTGCTCAATCCGACTCAGGCTTCGAACTTGCTCCCTGGATTCTTGTGGGTACTACTTGCCTGATTTTCGTCTGGCTCAAGGACTTGCAGCTAACTTTCTAGGAAGGCAAGCAAAGGGTGCAGAACCGGAGGCTCGCTTTGTGATTGTTATGGAAGGCAGCAGTGGTTCCATCCTTTCGCTTGACAGAAAGGAGGGAATGCGGAAAGGGGAGAGAAGAGAGAAAGGCCTGCTCTCCCCCCCCCCTCCTTCTCTTTCCTTCCTTCCCTGCTGCTCCCGAGGGTTCTCTGGATCCCTGCTGTGCGCTGAGTCTTCCCTGACCCTTCTCACTCCACATCTGGCCAAGAATTGCCTGGAAACTGCAGCCGGGGAGGAGGAGGGACAGGCCTTCTCACAGGAACGGGTCCAGGCCGGGAGGGCAAGGAAGGAGAGCCAGCTCTGCCGCAGACACTGGATCCGATCCTCCCCAGCCTTGATGGACCGTCTCAGGAAGTCTGGGAGCCGACCAGGGATGGGGAGGGGGAGGAAAGGAACAGCCAGGCAAGGAACATCTCAAAACAAATCAGGAGCATTGTGTTGTCGAAGGCTTTCATGGCCAGAATCACTAGGGTTTTGTGCATTTTCCGGCTGTATGGCCATGTTCTGGAAGCATTCTCTCCTGACATTTCACCCACATCTATGGCAGGCATCCTCAGGGTGTGAGGTCTGATGGAAACTTGGCCAGCGTATGTGTGTGTGTGTGTGTGTGTGTATGTATATATATGTATGTGTGTGTGTGTGTATATATATATATAAAGGTTCCCCCTGACGTTAAGTCCAGTCGTGTCTGACTCTGGGGGTTGGTGCTCATCTCCATTTCTAAGCCGAAGAGCCAGCGTTGTCCATAGACACCTCCAAGGTCATATGGCCACTGGCATGACTGCATGGAGCGCTGTTACCTTCCCGCCGGAGCGGTACCTATTGATCTACTCACATTTGTATGTTTTCGAACTGCTAGTTTGGCAGGAGCTGGAGCTAACAGCGGACGCTCAAGCCGCTCCCGGGATTTGAACCTGGGACCTTTCGGTCTGCAAGTTCAGCAGCTTAGTGCTTTAATGCACTTCGCCACCGGGGCTCCTATGCGCATATGTGTGTGTATGTGTGTATATATATCTATATATATAAAAAAGTGATGGCATCACGGCGACCCACAAAACAACAAAACTACAGGCCCCCCAACCTTGAAATTTGACAACACAACGCATCATCCACGCCTCTAGGTTGATACAACAAAAAGAAAAGAAAAATAAAGTCCTAATTTGAGAGAGAGGAATAATTGCTTTTATCCAATTGCTGCCAGTTAGAAGGCTAAGCTCCTCCAACTTGGTCTCCTAGCAACCCAATAAAAAATAATAAAAAACACTAAAAATTAATACAATAAAATATTATAATAACAGAAAATAACTAAAAATAATACAAGAAAATAATAAAATATAATAAATAAAAATATAAATTACAATAAAATTAATAAAAAATTGCAAATAATGTCAAATAAAAATTACACAACAATTTTTAACCAATACCACCACCACTTTGCCACAGCAACGTGTGGCCGGGCACAGCTAGTGTAATATAATCTATATATAAAAAAGGGTAATGGAATCACGGCACCGGACAAAACAACTAAACTAAATGCCCCACAACCTCGAAAATTGACAGCACAACCTCTCATCCACGCCTCTACGTTCATACAACAAAAAGAAAAGAAAAATAAAGTCCTAGCCACAGCAACGCGTGGCCGGGCACAGCTAGTACAGTAGAATCTCACTTATCCAACATTCGCTTATCCAACATTCTGGATTATCCAACGCATTTTTGTAGTCAATAATTTCAAAATATCGTGATATTTTGCTGCTAAATTCGTAAATACAGTAATTACTACATAGCATTACTGCGTATTGAACTACTTTTTCTATCAAATTTGTTGTATAACATGATGTTTTGGGGCTTAATTTGTAAAATCATAACCTAATTTGATGTTTAATCGGCTTTTCCTTAATCCCTCCTTATTATCCAACATATTCACTTATCCAACGTTCTGCCGGCCAGTTTATGTTGGATAAGTGAGACTCTACTGTATATATATATGGAATGATGTCCAAGGTGGGAGAAAGAACTCTTGTCTGTTGGAGGCAAGTGTGAATGTTGCCTTTGGCCACCTTGATTCACATTGAATAGCCTTGCAACTTCCAAAGCCTGGCTGATTCCTGCCTGGGAGAATCCTTTGTTGGGAGGTGTTAGCTGGCCCTGATTGTTTCCTGTCTGCAGTTCCCCTGTTTTCTGAGTGTTGTTCTTTATTTACTGTTCTGATTTTAGAGTTGTTTTTTTTTAATATTGGGAGCCAGATTTTCATGGTTGACATTGTCCACGTGCTTGTGGGTTTCAGTGGCTTCTCTGTGTCGCCTGACATGATAGTAGTTAGAGTGGAATCAAGAGCAGCTCTTTGAAAGATGCATCCACTGGGATTGCAGGAGGATGGGCCTTGCAAATGGGTGGGAGAGAGAAACGGCACAGATGGCTCTTGTAGGTGCAAGGCAGCCGAGCCTGCCAAAGGAGTGAGGACACTTCCTGCCAGGGCTTTCTGCTTCTGCGGCGTGGAGCCTCCTGAAGCTGAGAAAGAGAGACAGAAAGAAGGGGGGGGGGGCTTGCAATGGAAAGCTTTTGGTGCCAAGGCAAGGGCGGGGGGGGGGGGGGGGGGCTGGAGCTGTTTGAAAGAGCATGCGGAATGTATTTAGGGCCAAATGGGGCGAAGGTGACAGTACTGGCCGTTCTTCGGCCTTCCATTCCCATATGATCTTCATTTGTTTTGGATTACAGCTCCCAGAATAATAATAATAATAATAATAATAATAATAATAATAATAATAATAATAATAATACTTTATTTATACCCCGCCACCATCTCCCCGTGGGGACTTGGGGCGGCTCACAACGTTACAAAAGTAACAGCATTAAACAATATACATAGTTTAAAACACAAATACATTAAACAATATACACAGTTTAAAACACAAGAAGGTGATAAAACAGAAGTTAAAACAAAGGTTTATATAACAGTAATAATATCAATATCATTTGCAATTTTAAGTCAGATGTTTGTAACTCGGGGATGGGTTGTATATACGGTATATGTGACAACACTTATTATTTGCTGCCTGTATACAACCCTTACGACTCTTACCCACAAACAACTGGTTGGACTATATGAAATCATGAAAGATAGCAATGTATTGCCACAAAAACCTTCTAAAAATTAGATGAACAGGTTAGAAATTGAAATACTGGCAAAACTACAGACAGCTTCATCCTCTATAAAATGTGTGCTTTCCATACCTGAAAGAAAACTATAATGACTATTCTAACTCTACCTGCATTATTATTCTCATGTTCCCACACATGTGGAAAACAAATGGAAACATGTGGAAAAGAATCCCTCAACTACTATGGCCACTCCATTTATTTATATTCCGCCCTTCCTTCTCACCCCGAAGGAGACTCAGGGTGGATCCCAATGCACATATACATGGCAAACATTCAATGCCATTAAACATACGACATATAGACAGACACAAGGTCAATGTAACATTTTCCAGTTTCCGGCATCATGAGGGTATTATGCTCGATTCTGGCCACAGGGGGAGCTGCCGCTTCATCGTCCCCTTGTGACACCGAGTCCTTGATGGTAGTACTTCCTCATTCCTTTCAGCTGGAAGTTTTTATGGTGTCGTAAATTACTGTATATACTCAAGTATAAGCCTAGTTTTTCAGCCCTTTTTTAGGGTTGAAAAAGCTTCCCTCGGCTTATATTCGAGTGAGGGTCCTGGCTGGCTTCTATTCAGGTCGGCTTATACTTGAGTATATAGGTATTCAGAGTTGGACAGTCTTATTTTATTAAAGGCTTATTATTATCTTAAATTACAGTTTTATATAAATACTCAAAAACATTTAACCTACCGATGGCTCAAATAATGCAATTTATTAATATCTATTTTTATTTTTGAAATTGACCCGTAGCTGCTGCATTTCCTACCCTCATCTTATACTCGAGTCAATAAGTTTTCCCAGTTTTTGTGGTAAAATCAGGCACCTCGGTTTATATTCAGGTCGGCTTATACTCGAGTATATATGGTAAATTAGCCTCCCGCATAAAGCGGTACCTAAATTTTCTACTCGACAGATGCAATTATCTTTCAATCTGCTTAAGTCAACAGCGAGCTGGGCTATTAATGGTCAGGAGCTCAGTCTGACTTTGGGCTTTGATCCCATGACCCCTCGGTCAGTAGTGATTTGTTTTGGATTGCAGCTCCCAGAATCCCCCAACTACCATGGCCACTCTAGTTATCTGAGTCTGTACCGCCCTATAATCCAGTTCAAAGCAGATAATCTGGATACCATATGGCAGTGTAGAAGGGGCCAAAGTTACTATGGCTGGGAAGTCGATATTCTATCCAAACACATCATGACCATCATGGGAACTTGCCCCTTTGACAGCTCGGAAAACAGGCGCAGGCTGGTGAGCAGCCAGCTGCAACAATCACTCTGACCGAGAGGTCATGAGTTCGAGGCCAGCTCGGAGCCTGCGTTTGTCTCTGTCTCTGTTCTATGTTAAGGCATTGAATGTTTGCCTTATATGTGTAATGTGATCCGCCCTGAGTCCCCTTGGGGTCAGAAGGACGGAATATAAATACTGTAAATAAGTAAATAAATAAATCTCTCCATTGATGCTGTTTTTGAAGGACATGTTGAGATCTAGGTTTGTCTTAATTGTGTGCTTACAAGGCTCATCTTCACCATAAGACCATCCCTGGTTGGCCTTGAGTGTTCAGATATGTTGGCATACATCTCCTGAGCGATGGAAGCTGTAGTTGGCACTTCTGGAAATGGCAGAGCTGGGGGAAGTGGAAGTGAATACTGGGAGTTGCCTTTGGACTGCGACTCCCAGTATTCCTCAGCAGTGGGTGCAGCCCAGGAACATCCACTTTGCGTATCCCTCGGGGGCTGCCTTGAGCGGCATCCATTTATTCTCGCATCGCAAATTGGATTTCTTATTTCCAAGTATTGCTATGGAATGGTGCATTTTCGCATCCTGGGAACGTGGGGTTTCGAAGGGAGGAGGGAAGGGTCAGCAGGCCGGCCCTGGAAGTGAAGGCAGGAATGCGGAGCCAGAAGCCAGGTGCCCCGAGCCGAGGGAGGGTCAGCCCAGGAGTCAACAGAGATGCCGCGGAGCGAACAAACGAGCAGCTGTAATTTGAGGGAAGCCAGAATTTCCTGAGAGGCACAGAAGGGGAAAGGGCTTGCGAGGGGTCGGGGCTGTCGGGGAACCAGGGAAGGAATGCAAGCCGCTCTTTTTCGCACCCAACACGTTCCAAGGGGGGCAAAGACGAGGCAGGCTTTCAGACGTCTATAACCCAGGCTCATGATTTTTGACATTTTTACCCTTGATCACATGGATGGCTGAGATGGTGCATTCCGATAGTTCAATGTATGCAAATGTTGTTTCATAGACATAGACAGACTTATTCAGGCTACGTGGATAAGGTGTATATATAACACAAAATTTCATGTTTCGTCTTGGGCCCCGTCTCCAAGATTATGTGCATATATGCAAATACAGGTATTCCAAAATAGGTGGGGAGTATACTTGTAGTACTGAACATTTTGGATAAGGGGTCTGAGCAACCACAATGTGATATTGAAGGCTTTGGGTGCTTGTACACAGCCATGCAATCCAGATCAGAATATGGATTACAGAGATCTGGTTCACTTCCACACAGGCACTCCAGGAACTGGCTGGAAGCTGCGAGAGAGTTCATTGACTGGGGATGGATCTTAAGCCAGGATTAATTTTCCCTACCCGATTAAAGAGACAAGATAATTAAAAAAGGAACTTCCCAGTGTCAACTAAGAGTAGAGCAAGGCAAGGCAATGAAAACAACTGTCCTCAGGGGAACACTGTGGTTTCCTTTCCAGGTGTTGGCTTGCCTTCTGGATGGGCTGCGTATCTGGTTTCTTTTTTCTGACTGCTCCAGTGTTAGTCTTGTCTTCATAAGTGCGCTGCAAGTTTGTTCCAATTGACATCTCTGTAGTGTTGATACTCTGATCAACTTCAACAGATTTTATGGCGTGATCCAAAATTTCCAGCGAGTTTTTTGTCATGGTGTTTCCATCTGGATTCATATTAGAGTTTGTATGTTTTCTAAACTCCCCTTCCTCAAGCCGGCTTCAATCCCGATTTTAGTGGCCCGTCCTTTCTTGAAGCTGTACATGAGTTAACGCACTAGGTTGGTTCAAGCATTGGATTCCTTGATAATAAGGTCCTCTTAACACAAGCTTTAAGAGAATACCTAAATAGAATAGTATTGGGGTGCCTTCTATGGGCTCTATGGCTCCTTCCACAACACCCAGAATAACTGAATATAATGTCCAACCTGGATATGCTGTCAGAATACTCCTGCAACACACAGGACTGGCTTCTTTTCCCTAGGTGTTTTTATTATATTCAATTTTAAGAAATAATATAATTGATAGAATTACACAAAAGGCAAGGAGTCAAAATATACGTTGTTAGGGGTCCGATATACACAGCAAAGTATAAATACCTGAACTCATTAAATGAGCTTCCTGGGGAATTGTGCACGGTCTCCAGTCTGGTAGGATCGCGACCCGCCAGTTGGGTGTCTGGACTCGAAACACACCTTGTTAAAAATGAAAGCTGGAATTTTCTTCGTTTCACTCATTGAGGTTTTTAGGGAAACTACCTGCGTTCAGAGGAAAAGGGTTAAATCATTTTGCGAGGGCACATACAGGGCTAGTTGCCTTTAAACGTGGGGTGCATAAAGATGAATTGCTTAAGCAGCATGACGGCTCTGAAAGCATTTTTAAACAAAACACCGAGCGGGGTGTGTGTGTGCAGAAACCATTTCTACCACTTAACAGCAAAACAGGTTGTGTGCAGTTCTGACACACATTTTCCAGTATCCTGAGCAAAGAGTTGATGGCATTGAGGTTCCGGGTTTTAGCCTGCCACTTTTGGACTCTTGCTTGCTGAGGTGTTCTTGCAAGTATCCCTGTAGATCTTGGAAAACTATTTCTTGATTTAAGGCGTTGGCTTGCTAGCTGATATCTGAACAGAGGATGAGCTGGAGATGTCAATGCCTTGGTTCTTTCATTATTAGCTGCTACTTCCAGACGGATGTCAGGTGGTGCAATACTGGCTGAACAGTATAATTTCTCCAGCGGTGAAATAGTTAAAAAGCATAACTATAAAAACATTATTTTAAAAAAATTACCACTCATCATCCATGAACCTTTAGCAGGTCCGCCCATCAGCGACAACAAAGAACCACCTGGGCTGAGCTACGATTGTTATTATCCCCGGTCAACCCGATAAGTAGGGATGATGGGATTTGTGGATTATCACATGCAGGTTGTGGGGACCGTTCGGCATGATCCTTTTCGGTCGCGAGCCCACTAACGAGATCAGCCCACGAACCACGCAGGAGTGGAGTGCAAGTTTGATATGATCGCAGGCATCGCCATCCTAATTCCCGCCACATATCGGTCCCCGGCTGTTAGGAATTATGGAGGGAGGGCCGAAGTTTGCCCATGCCTGGGCTAGAACCAGTTCAGAGATCTGAGCCAGATTTACTGAAAGTGGCAATGTCTTTCTGGGCTTCTCTATCCAGTATTCGTTGAGCTAACTAAGGTAGTGCAGTGCAAGGCACATGCTTCCTCAGCCCGCTCACAAAAAGGGAGCTTTTTTGTCAGGCCGGAGAAGGAGTGCAGCCAGGTCAGAAAGTTTAAACAGCACGTTGTCGGAGTCGCTTTGGGAGGGGCTTTTAACCGTTTGAGAGACCAGCCTTCTTTCTCGGAAGGGGATCTGTAGCTCATTACGGACACCTAGCGGAGATGTGACTACAGAGCCTTTCTTTCGCCAGAGGGGACTCGCTGGTGTTTCCATGCGCAAGGCACACGGGCTGCCGCTGTGCATGCATGCTTGCTTTCTGCTGCACACATGGGCATCCCTTCCAGATCATGGATGAGATGCCTGCCTCTTCTCAGAGCTGTGCCTCCTCCTCATTCCCCTGGATGCATGAATGCACACATGGACACAAACACAGAAAAGGTTTAAATAGCAGAAACCGAAACAATTCCAGGTGCCCGTTCATCTTGTCTCCATCTTGGCAAGAAACTGCTTGGTTTAGAGCAGACATGAGCCAACTTCGGCCCTCCCTCCAGGTGGTTTGGACTGCAACTCCCACAATTCCTAACCTTTGCATCTCGTGGTGCCAGAGCGCAGTCTGTTCGGCACTTTCCAAGTCGCCCCGTCTTCTGTGTGCCCAGGAGGGAACCCTGCATCCAGTCTCAGCCACTGATTGAGCTTCTGGGTTTTAGCCTGCCACTTTTGGGCTCTTGCTTGCTGAGAGCTTCTGGGTGTTAGCATGCCACATTTATTTATTTATCTATTTATTTCCATCATTTCTATCCCACCCTTCTCACCCAAAGGGAATCAGGGCGGCTTACAAAACTGGCAGAATTTGATGCAAATACACAACAATACAAAAGAATAAAAACACACACACACACACACACACACACACATATATATATGTATATATATATTTTCTCACATTTATATCCCACCCTTCTCACCCGAAGGGACTCAGGGCGGCTTACAACAGTGGCAACAATTAGATGCCCATACAAACCAATATAAAACAGCACATAAAACAGTTAGAACTATTAAAATACATTATGAATTAAAAATATACATTTCAAACATAAGCAGTTAAAATGCATATTGAAAACAATATAAAATACTTGAGCCATTCATCCACAGAACTTTGTACATAAACCTTAGTCCAGACCAAGTCGAAGCCAACAAAACTTATTCTTTGAACACTTGCTCGCATAGCCAGGTCTTCACTTTCTTTCTAAAACTCAAAAGGGATGGAGCCTTTTGGACTCTGGATTGCGGAGGTGTTCCTGCGAGTATCTCTGTAGATCTTAGAAAGCTATTTCTTGATTTAAGGCATTGGCTTGCTGGCTGATATCCGAACAGAGGATGGGCTGGAGATGTCAATGCAGAAGTAACCTCTTCAGATGACCACCCCTAGTTCAAAAGAGTGGGGTGATTTTTTCCCAACGTTTGGTATGTGTTTCAATACAGAGGAGCAAATGTCTCCTGTGAATGGCCACTAGTATCAAAACTCTTGATGGATCTGACACCTCATTGTTTTGCTTTGGCACTTCCCATCTTTTGCTGTTCTTAATGTTTTGACTCCCAACCCCAGGGACCCTAGGCTGGTCAGTTTCCAAATTTCCAGATCTGGATATGATTTCCCATGGTTTTCTTAATGGGAGCCCTGGATTAAACATGTCTGGAGCAGGGGTGAGAAACATGCTGTTCCAAATGTGTTGGATTGCAATTAGGATCCCTTGTTGGACTGTCAGGAGGACCTCGTGGTGTGCATTCCCAGCCTGGTCTATTCTTTGGACCATCCCTGCTCAAGTATATGCATATTAGAAACTCTTTGTGCCGCTCAGAGACAGTGTGACCGGCGTGGGGTCCCCAGAGCAGAACCCGATTGGCAAGGTGCTCTTCATTGATTAGACAGGGAATGCTGCAAAGTGTTGACGGTGTGTGTTCATTGGACTAACCTCCCCTTTCTTCTTCCTTCACAGAGAACTCAAGTGTAACAGCAGGAGCAGCAAAGCAGAAGGTAAGCCGGGCACCGTGGATGCTGCCTCTCCCTCCCACTCTTCCTTCAAATGCATGTGGAGACAGCTGCAGGGCCTTTCTGCACACGAGAAACACACATTTGCTTTCTTGCATTGCACTCCCTAAATTATCCCTTGCAAGCCTTGGTTTCCAGACCTTTGGATCCTCTTTGTCAGTATCTCCCTTGAACTACAGAGCCCAGAACGGGATACATCAGTCCAGGGAGGTCTCACCAGAGCAGAGTAGAATCACAAGGCTCCTTTTTGTGACCTGGAGTTGGATCTCCAGCTGTCGTCAGACCCCACCCCAGACTCAGGTGCCACCAGAGCTTTTCTCTGCCGTGAAATAAATGGCCACATTGTTCACTGGAGGAGATGTGCTTCCCAGGACTTAGGAATGCACCATGAGGCTGCTAAATAAATAAAGAGAAAGGGGTAAAAAAGAAACAAGGGGAGGGTTTGTTGGAGGAAATGGATTTTGTGGCATGCAGCACATTAGGGTCACTTAATACTGGGACAGCCTCGGCAAAAATCCAACATGTTCCTTGCTCTCAGTGGGGCAAAATTCACATGTTTCCCCACCTATTTAGAGTTAGCTGTGTGAGCACAATGGAGAAGACAATATAATAATAATAATAATAATAATAATAATAATAACAACAACAACAACAACAACAACGAATCCAGACTGACAAAGTTCTGGAACACAACACACCAGACATCACAGTTGTGGAAAACAAAAAAGGTTTGGATAATTGATGTTGCCATCCCAGGTGACAGTCGCATTGACGAAAAACAACAGGAAAAACTCAGCCGCTATCAGGACCTCAAGATTGAACTTCAGAGACTCTGGCAGAAACCAGTGCAGGTGGTCCCGGTGGTGATGGGCACACTGGGTGCCGTGCCAAAAGATCTCAGCCGGCATTTGGAAACAATAGACATTGACAAAATTACGATCTGCCAACTGCAAAAGGCCACCCGACTGGGATCTGTGCGCATCATCTGAAAATACATCACAGTCCTAGACACTTAGGAAGTGTTCGACTTGTGATTTTGTGATACGAAATCCAGCATATCTATCTTGTTTGCTGTGTCATAATAATAATAATACTTTATTTGTATTCCGCCCTGTCTTCCCAAGGGGACTCAGGGCGGATTCCAACATACAATGGCAAACATTCAACACCTCCATAAAACAAACAAATACTGACATAAAATCCCAGAGAAACCCTGCATATGAAAGTAACATTAAAACCTAACATCAAATTAAAGCCTGACATCACTAAATTAAACTAGACGTAGTCAAACAAAATTATATAATAACATAGAATCCAAACAAACGTCCACATTTATTTGCAACAATCAACTAGAGCATATTAATAAAGTATATTATTATTATTGCTTACATTGCAGCCGCCAATATTAACCTTCCGCCTTGGTTTGTTCCAGGTCCGTCCCCTGCCTTTGCAGACATCCGTCCGGCCAATTGTTCTTCCAAGAGGCACCCTGGTGAAGATGACCTGCGCAAGCGGCTGAAGTCCCAGGCCCCTCCGGCACCGCCAACGGGAGGTCCCGTCTGCGGCTCTCCCGATTCCTCCCAGGCAGAGCATCCCGCGCAGAAAGTGTCGGCGTGTCTGGCGGAGAAGGCCTTGTCGTTCAGCATGCTCAGTTTCCCAGAAGGCTCTTGTTCAGTGTTAGGTCGTGAGCACAAACCGGGCCTGCTGCATCCCTCCGAGACCGCTGACCGATACAAGAGCCTTCACCCTCAGAGCAGCACCAAGGCGGAGGACCAGGCCGCAGGAGCGGAGGAGGCGGTGGCCGCGCACGAGAGGACCGCCAGGACCTTCTCCAACGCCACGCTCGCTTCGGGGAGGTGCAACATCGACAACATCATCTCCCTGCTGAAGAGCAAGTGTGGCAATGGCCGCATCAACCTCTACCCGGTGGTGCAGCTCATAGACATCATGAAGGACATCAACCGCCTCTCCCAGGACTTGAAGAGCTGTGGTGCTCACCTGGATTGTAGCAATTTGCAGGTCAACAGCCACCCGTCCCTCAGCGAGGAAGGGCGGGACCAGGGCCTGCAGTACAGCTTCTACTCCTCACCCGCGCTGGCCAACAGCATCCGCAGCCCCGAGGAGGTCACGGCGCAGGGCAGTGACAAAACGGAGCTGCCTAAAGAGACCCAGCCCATCCTCTATATGGGAGAACTAGATGAGGGCACTGCGGGCGCCCCGTTTCAAGAATGCCAGAGCAGCCCTGCGTTGAAGGTTCCCGCCAGCCTAGATGAAGCTAGCGGCTCAGAATCGGATACCACCGACCATACTGAGCTGGCCGATACCGATATCCTGAGTGAACTGGCTTCGCTGGCGTGTCCGGGTCCCCCGCTGCTAGAGCAGCCATCGCTGGAGTCCCACCCCCAGTTGCTACAAAGCCTAGAGTCACGGTCCCCGTTGATGGGTTCGCAGGCTCTAGAACATCATCAGCCTCAGCTAGTAGACTCTAAATCTCTAGAGCCTCCTCCAGAACCGATGGCCCTGCAGACTGTGGAGCCCCTGCCTGAACCTTTGGGGCTGCAAAGTCTGGAGCCTCTCGAGCTGCAGAACCTAGAACCCTTGTCTGAATCACTGTCGCTGCAGTCCCTAGAACCCCTTTCCGAGCCTCTGGGGCTCCAGTCTTTGGGAGCTCTAGACCATCCGTTGCTGGACTCCCAGGCCCAGCTTTTGGATCCAGAGGCCCAGCTGCTAGACTCCCTGCCCAAGTTGTTAGATCCCCAGACCCAGCTGGAGGCGGAGGCTTCTCTGAGGGTCCATTCGCTCCAGCCGGGATCGCGCCTCGGAGGCTGCTCCCCGCGGGGAGTGATGAGGCGCGGGGCAGGGCGAGGAAGGGACGACCACAGGAAATACGCTCTGCGGAGAACAGATAAACCAAAGATACTCTGCCGCCGGCGGAGGGGAGGCCGGGGGCGGCGAGCCGAAATAGCCGCAGAGACCCGAGTCCTCCCCATGCCCGTGCCCGTTGAGGTGGTGATGGCGCAACCCGAACCACCCAAGATGCCGGTGCCTGTCATGACGACTCTGCCAGTGAATCAAGGCGTGGAGCCCCTTCTTCCTCCGCTGGAGTCTGGAGAAGGCGTCCCGCAGGTTGTGCCCGCAAACCTGCAGCCGCTCAAGCCCAAGTGCCGTGGGATACGCAGGATGGTGGTGAAGATCGCCAAGATCCCCGTCTCCCTCGGCAGGAGGAACAAGACGACCTATAAAGTCTCCTCCCTCAACAGCAACCTGAGCCTGGAAGGCAAAGAAATCACAACCTGCGCCTCGTTGGAGCCAACTCCCCTGCTGAAGATGAAGAATAATGGGCGCAACGTCGTTGTGGTCTTTCCTCCTGGGGAGATGCCCATCATCCTGAAGCGCAAGCGGGGGAGGCCTCCGAAAAACCTGATGTTGGGACCCTGCAAGCCCAAGGAGCCCACCCCAGAGGTGAAGAAGCGGAGACGGAGGAAACAGAAGCTGGCGTCCCCGCAGCCCTCCTACGTCGCTGACACCAATGACAGCAAAGCGGACTACTCCGACGTCCTGGCGAAGCTTGCCTTTCTGAACCGCCAGAGCCAGTGTTCGGCCCGCTGCTCCCCGCCCCGTTGCTGGACCCCAACCGAGCCAGACTCCATCCACCAGGCCCCCGACACGCAAAGCATCTCCCACATCTTGCACCGGGTCCAAGGCTTCCGCCGGCGTGGCGGCAAAGGAGGAGGCTTTGGGCGCGGAGGAGGACACTCCGCCCGCTCGTCTCATTGTTCCTTCAGCGATTTCTTTGAAGGGATTGGCAAGAAGAAGAAGGTGGGCCCGGGAGGAGCCATGCACGCCGACCCCATCCACCCGCGGAAGAGAGGCCGACCAGAGCCAGACTCCATGGAGAAGCCCAAGAGGAAGAGGAGGTCCCGCAAAAACGGGGTGCTCTTCCCAGAACAGAATCCCAGCCAGAACTTTGGCGACGGAGCCTCCGACTGGTGTGGAGACAAGGAGAGCCTTTGGGTCTCCCACCACGGACACCTCTCCAGCCAGACCAACAGGAACTGCAGCTATCAAGACTCGCGGACCTTTCATTCTTCAGCCCTGGAGGCGTGCTCTTCAAGCCGGACCGGTTTTTACAGCGGGAGCAATCCGTCCTCACAATCGGAGCTGAGTCAGGAGAGGCAGAACCTTTTCACGGGCTACTTCCGCTCTCTGCTGGATTCCGACGACTCCTCTGACCTGCTGGACTTTGCCCTCTCGAATACGCGCTCCGAGTCACGGAAGTCCACCACCACGTACACAGCCCCTCCCAACGCCATCGCAACCCAGAGAGGCATGGCGTCTTACCCAACCAGGGGAGGCAAAACCACGGCCCCGACCACTACTACCGCCACTACTGAGACGCCTTTCCATACAGCCATGACCAACCGGCAGTCGTTCCCTCCCAGCAGAGCCCCCGGATACAACCTTTCCCAGACGGCTTCTGAATGCCGCGGCACGGACGCCTACCAGAAGCTGGCCTCTCTCTCGGCTGTGTCCAGATCTCCCACTGCCCACTCCACGGTGGCCTCTAGCTATGCACAGTACGGCAACTATAGCAGTGGCGGGGGGCAGAGCGTCACGCCCTCCAGCTTGTTTCAGCAAGCCAAGTCCTACCACGCCGCCACACAGGACTGTCCCAACAACAAAGACTGCAGCTTCACCTACGGCAGTGGCAACAGCCTGCCTTCCTCGCCAAGCAGTGCCCACAGTGCCAGCTACGCCCAGCAGGCTTCGGGCCCCAGCTTGCCGTTGAGCAAGGCCTCCTTCTTCAACAGCTCCGACCCCGGCCAGTTCTCGAGCTCCTCCCACACCCCCATGAGATGTGACAGCCGGGCAAGCACCGTGTCTCCCGGTGGCTACATGGTCCCTAAAGGCTCAGCTTCTTTCCAGCCCTCCCCTGAAAATTGTCGGCAGTTTCCCAGTGCCTCCCAGTGGGCCTTCCGGCAAGGCTATAGTAACCTGGACTGGAACGCGGAGACGTTCAACCAGCTCTACAACCCAGGTTTTGATTGCCACATCAACGAGCCCAACGTCATCCTGGACATCTCCAACTACACGCCCCAGAAGGCCAAGCAGCAGACCGTCTCGGAGACCTTCTCTGAATCCTCCTCGGACAGCACTCAGTTCAACCAGCCGGGCGGCTACCGAAGGGCCAACAGCGAGGCTTCGTCGAGCGAAGGCCAGTCGAGCCTTTCGAGCCTGGAGAAGCTGATGATGGACTGGAACGACTCTTCTTCGGCCCCAGGCTACAACTGGAATCAGAGCGTCTTATTCCACAGCAGCTCCAAGCCTGGGCGAGGCCGGCGGAAGAAAGTAGATATCTTCGACACCGCCCACCTGAACTTCTCGACCGGGGCCTACCCTTCCAAGAGGGGCACCGGGGCCAGGCAGCCGCGAGGGTCCCGGGGTGCCTGTGCCTCCAGGAAAGAGAGGGGCACGGGCAAGAACAAGTTCCCTACCAAATCCCAGGCGGTGAACCCGCCGTTTCAAGACAGTACGGATCTAGGTCTGGACTACTACAGTGGAGACAGCAGCATGTCCCCCTTGCCCTCCCAGTCCCGGGGCTTTGGGCTCAGCGAAAGAGACCCCTGTGACTACACCGGGCCCTACTCCATGAACCCCTCCACCCCATCTGATGGCACCTTTGGGCAAGGCTTCCAGAGCGACTCTCCCGGCCTGGGACAGACGGACCTGGAAAGCAAGCATTTCCCGGCGCTGCCCCACCAGCTTGCCGCCCCGCCCCCTCCGCAGACTGTGTTTGAAGCAGGCTTGCAAAAGGCTTTCTCGCCCAACTGCTCCCCAACCCTGGCCTTCAAGGAGGACTTGCGGCCGAGCGACATCCGGAAGCTTCCAGCCTGCGACTCGCTCAAGCACGGCATGCCGGGGACCGCAGGCATGCCACATTCGGGCGTGCACATGACCTGCCGGGACCTGCCGATGTCTCAGCCACACTACGACTCGCCCAGTTGCAAAAACCCCGGTTACTGGTACTCCCCCACCTCGAGCACCCGCAGCCCCCCCTACGACAACAAAGCGGGAGTTGGGATGCTGGTGGACTTTATGGGGAGGAGCCCGGAGGCCTCCTGCCTCAACCCCCACCTGGCCAGCCCCCCCAGCACCAACCCCCCCAAGACTGAGAAAGAGCCCATGGACATGGCGAGGGCTCACCACCGAGGGGCTTACATTTGCCCTTTGATGAATGACTTGAACATCTCCCCCATCCCAAGGGACTCCATGCTGCCACTCCAGGACAACTATAGGTACCCCAGCTTTGCGCCCCAAGGGCACCCCATCATGACTGCGGCCCAAAAGAGTGGGTTTTTGGGGCCAATGCTAGAGCAACACCCAGAAGACACTTTCACAGTCACCTCATTGTAGTGTCATCTGAAGTGCCAACCAGACAACGAGGTTTTGTTTCAGGGTAGGTACCGGAGGAGAAGGCCAGCGGGAAATGGAAATATTGGGGTGGGGGTCTTGGGCAGGCCATGGAGCTATCAAAAGGCCTCATGTGAAGGCCGTCGAAACTTCTTAGCACAGAGAAGCTGGCGCTGGCTTGAAAGGATTCTTCAACCCTAAGTTACATCTAAATTTTGAATGTGTTATTCTATTGTAAGGATCTGAAAGGTCCTTAATTTTGGGGGCCACAATTATGGATTTTGATATGACTTCTGGATTAGTCCGTATTGCAGAGGGAAGCTCACATGGTTGAATGTTTCTCCATGTCTCCCCATGGCGATGGTGATGACGATGATGACGACAATGGTAATGGGGATGATGATATTGGACTAGGACCCTGATATGGTCCTTCTCCATATGGAGGAACTTTTACAAACATAGCAGGAGACCTGTCATGTGATCCCCCCTATAATTTGAAGTGAAATAGCACAACATCAGTTCAGTACTTTTTAATATCTCTCACTCCTTGACATTACATACATATTTAGACTACGAGAGGTCTTCTTCTTGTTGCAGTGCATATTTGTGGTTGCCGAAGTTTGCCCATGCCTGCTCTTGAGAGTAGCAGGCAAATTTAGAGCTATCAGAGCAGGGTATGTGACACATATGGCTCTGTCATCCATGATTTGCCACCTAAGACAGGTGCCTTCCTCTGCATCAGTTGTGATCCAGATCAGGAGTGCCATGTCTTCTCCACTGATCATTTTTAGTATGTATATATATATGTTCTTTAAGCTGTGATTTCATATCAGTGTCTTAAGACTTTCCCTGTCCACACTTCACTTCCTGGGCTGCTTGCATCACAACCCCTACTGTGAGGAAGTCATATGATGTGTTTTGACTTGCAAAGCATTGCTAGAAAAAGATGGGAGGGCAGAAAACGAAGCAGTTGCTTTTGGTGACAGGTATACACATGCACAGGAACCGGCTGGAAGCTGCAAGAGAGTTCATTGACTGTGGATTGGTACAAAGCCAGGATTAATTTTCCCTACCTGATTAAAGAAACAAATCAATTAAAAACAACTTCCCAGCTTAAATGGAAAGGGGCCTGAGGCTGTTAAGAATGGTGGTGATTGCAGTCCAAAACACCTGGAGGGAGGGCCCAAGTTTGCCCATGCCTGCAATAGATGCTTTCTAAAGAGCCACTGAATCATAGATTCCAATGCAAAGGGGAAATGTTGACTGGTCCTTGCAGTTCTATAGTCCTAAATGAAAACAGAAAGGGCGACGTTTTAATCGGTGTCTCCTTCCCCTTTTCTCTTCCCACCCCTCCCTCTTCCTCTCTCTCTCTTTCAGAGTACTTTAGCCAGCACTTTTTCTGGAACACTTTTCAAGTTCTGTATTTAATGGAAGTCAAAAGCTGATCTTTTTTTGTTCATTTGTTGGTTCTTTTGGGTTTTCTTTTTCTAAAAAAAAAAGATTGGAAAGAGAGGGGAAGGAAAAGAAGAAAGAACGAAAGTGGAAAGAAGAAAGGAAGAAAAGAAAAATATATTTGGGGGGAGAGAAATAAACTTGATTTTTTTTGAGAATGGCATGGAGGCGATTTTGTTTTAACCAGACTGTGTCGTCGGCCCCTTTCCCGCCCCCATGCCCCCCATCACCCACCCACCCACCCACCCCCATCCAGCAAAAAGACAATCGAAGGGTTCCAGGCACCACCCAGGCGGAGTGTGAGAACATGAGGGTCTCCATGTTCCTTCTCGCCAGCCAGCCAGCCAGCCTCCCACCCACGGCATGCATACGAGGAACACACCGGAAGGCAACAGACCCAGGCCGGCCACGGAGGAGAGGACATTTATTTTTCCCTTCTTTCAGCCGGGGAGAGGGACGGAGGGGAGGAAATGACGGACTCAAATGAAAACTCACTAATGGAGACTGAACACTTGGCATTTTCCTCCTCATCATCTCCCAACCCTTTCTCTTGTGCGGGTTTCTTATTTTTCTCCCAGTTTGTTTGCCTGCATTCTTGTTTTTCTTTTTCTTTTTTTTGGAAATGCTTTTGTTGCTTACTTTTTTTGGAGAGCCCAGGAATTTTGACAAGTCTGTGAATGGATCTTGGAAACGCCATGACATCCCAGTAAGTATTTTGGAAAGTGGAAATATCCATAACCAGATGCGACCCTCAGTCTAAATTTTAGGTCATTCGTCCTCGTCCTTCCTGAGTTCTGAGCCTCCACCTGGGCCTTTCATTGGCGTGATGAGTCCGTTCCGCCATATGCACACGCCTCCTCCTTGCCAAGACGTCCTCCAAACAAGCCTTTTTCCTGCAGAGCAGGTGCCTATTTGAAAATCTGCCTGATTTCTTCCCGATTTTCCATCTTTAATCAGGTTGTACGCAGAACCATCAGGGCCTGGGCAATTTGGCTCTGATTGTATGCCAGGTACATTTCCCCCGGTGTGGTCGGTTTCCTTTTTTAAACAACCAGTCGATATTGGATTAGCATACGGAAGCACCTGTATTAAAGTCACATTAAATGCTCGTTTGCACCCATTCCAACGGGAAAGGGTTGGGGGGATTGTCCTGTCCACTTAATAATACAGTAGAGTCTCACTTATCCAAGCTAAACGGGCCAGCAGAAGCTTGGATAAGCGAATATCTTGGATAATAAGGAGGGATTAAGGAAAAGCCGATTACACATCGGATTAGGTTATGATTTTACAAATTAAGCACCAAAACTTCATGTTATACAACAAATTTGACAGAAAAAATAGTTCAATGCGCAGTAATGTTATGTTGTAATTACTGTATTTACGAATTAAGCACCAAAATATCACGATATATTGAAAACATTGACAATAAAAATGGCTTGGATTATCCAGAGGCTTGGATAAGCGAGGCTTGGATAAGTGAGACTTTACTGTAATAATAATAATAATAATAATAATAATAATAATAATAACAACAATAATAATAATAACTTTATTTTTATACCCCGCCCCATCTCCCCAGTGGGGACTCGGAGCGGCTTACATGGGGACCAAGCCCGAAACATACAACAATAAAACAATTATTCCAACAGTAAAACATCAATATCAATAAAACCATCATAGTAATCAACATACAGCATAAAGTATTAAAAACAGGAGACTAAAACAAGGATCTGGGCCAAAGTGCAGAATATATCAAAATGGGAGAGGCAGTTTCTCAGTCAAAATAGTCCATAAAGTGCAAAATAGTAGTGGCAGAAAATCCTATAGTTGGATGGGCAGATAGTTCAACTTAATAATTAATCGTCGAAGGCCTTTTGTGGCCCTTTCTGAATGTCCGGAGCCCTGCAAATGCGGCTGCGTAGTCACAATGCCCAGAGTGTTGTGTGTTGAAAATGAAAAGCAGGAAACCATTTGTTAAGAGTAAAGGAAAACTGTGTCATCAAGGAACCCCCGTGGTGCAGCTGATTAAAACCGCTGAGCTGCTGAACTTGCTGACTGAAAGGTTGGTGGTTCAAATGGGGTGAGCTCCCACTGTTAGCCCCAGCTTCTTCCAACCTAACAGTTCAAAAACATGCAAATGTGAGTAGATCAATAGGTACCCAACCCTGTTGGGCTTCAGAAAAGCCCTAAAAACATGGCTGTGTGCCCAGGCTTTTAATCAATAAATGGCGAAGATGACACGGACCGAACTATGGACAAAGCATGAGGATGAACGGATCTGATTTTATGTTTGAAACGTATATTTTAATTTTTCAATGTATTTTAATAGTTTTAACTGTTTTATGTGCTGTTTTGTATTGATTTGTATGGGCATCTAATGGTTGCCACTGTTGTAAGCCGCCCTGAGTCCCTTCGGGTGAGAAGGGCGGGATATAAATGTGATAAATAATAATAATAATAATAATAATAATACCGCTCCGAGAGGAAGGTAATGGCACTCCATGCAGTCATGCCAGTGGCCACATGACCGTGGAGGTGTATGTCTATGAACAACGCCGGCTCTTCTTGAGACAATTTTTGGGCATTTTTTCTGTTGGCAAAATCTAGGAGGCATGTGGGAGAGTGAGGGAGTGGGCTGTAACTTGGGGTACCTCCTTTGAGCAGGTGCCTCTGGAGTAGAGGGTGCTTTCTATGACACCCACCCCTGCTCTTCGTCCTCGTTCTTGGCGAGAGGCACCCATTTTGGTGCCACTTCGGAGAGCCTCCCAACAGGATCCGTCCAATGGGCGCCTCTTGCCGCTCTCCCTGGCTAAGTCAGCCGAACAAGCCTAGCCGTCACAGTCTCTATGACAACTGATCCCTCCGCTCTGCTCCTCTTCTGCCTCCCTAGGACGCCTGTCACTCCGTTCCTTCCTTCCGCCTGAGGGCCTCCAGCATCTTCCAGGGGAGAGTTAAGCGCTCTTCTTTCCCCTTTTGTCTCTTTGTGCTTCTTCGTCCCCGTGTGGGTTGGCTTTGGAGCTACAAAGTTAAGTCCTTTGGGCCGAGGAAGACATTCCCTGCCTGCTTCTGCACAGCTGGGAAATCTCCATGGTGTGGCCAGCACTCGATAATGGCTCAGCCTTAGAATATGTCTTGGGTTGCTGTGAGTTTTCCAAGCTGTCTGGCCATGTTCCAGAGGCATATTCTCCTGACGTTTCACAATAGATGTGGGCGAAACGTCAGGAGAGAATGCTGCTGGAACATGGCTATACATTTCGGAAAGTTACAGCGATCCAGCGATTCCGGCGATGAAAGCCTTACGGCGATACATTTGACATCTCCATTTAGGGGCCTAGAGCAGGTATGGGTAAACTTCGGCCCTCCGGGTGTTTTGGACTCCAACTCTCCTTCCTCAGGCCCCGTCCTTTTAAGCCAGTGTCCCTTACTGATGACCTATTAGCAGGTGGCTATATATATAAGGAGGATGAAATAATCCATCTTTCTCTCTCCTGTGTGACTCAGTCCAAGTATCTATTTGCATTGTAGAATCCATCTTCCTCTCTCCTTTGTGACTCAGTCCAAGTATCTATTTGCCTTGTAGAATCCATCTTCCTCTCTCCTGTGTGACTCAGTCCGAGTATCTGCCTGCATTGTATGCAATTATCTGATCACTTAAGCAGCTGAAGGGGAAAAAGAAGGGGCCTGAGGCTGCTAGGAATGGTGGGAGTTGGAGTCCAAAACACCCGGAGGGCCAAAGTTTGCCCATGCCTGTCCTAGAGGGCCTCTTATCCAGCCCTACTGAACAACTGTGGTTGCAGTCACCATTCTAGCCGTACTGAGCGACTGTGGTTACAGTGGCCATTCTAGCCGTACTGAGCGACTGTGGTTACAGTGACCATTCTAGTCGTACTGAGCGACTGTGGTTACAGTGACCATTCTAGCCATACTGAGCAACTGTGGTTACAGTGGCCATTCTAGCCGTTCTGAGAAACTGTGTTTACAGTGACCATTCTAACCATACTGAGCAACTGTGGTTGCAGTGATCATTCTAACCGTACTGAGAAACTGGTTACCATTCTTGCCATACTGAGCAGCTGTGGTTTCAGTGACCATTCTAGCCGTACTGAGCGACTGTGGTTACAGTGACCATTCCTTATTATGCTGATATTTGCCAACATTCCCATTGTGAAGCCTTCTCTTTGCTTCCTTTTCCAGTTTCCATGCTCAAGAGGAAGAAGACCCTCCCTCGGCTCTTGCGACAGACTGGGGCTGCTCTTGACATTGTGGGGCGGGATAGGAAGGAGTGGGAGCTGCACCGGAAGGACCCTCACCCACCCACCCACCCACCCAGAAGGCCCGTCACGAAGACAGAAGCCTGGCCTGGCCTTGCCTTTCCCGCCCCGTCCCGCCCTCTCTCTGTGTCCCCGTGCCCCCCTGTGTTGCTGCCTGTCCCGACCGACCCCCGTCTCTGTCCCCAAAATGCTTTTGTCTCCTCTGTCGAGAAGCAAGCGAGGGGGTGCGAAGAGCAGTTCTGGGGGGGGGGGGGGCTTGGCTTTTCTTTCTGCACAAAACCAGCAATTGTAAATACTTTTCAGAAATTTTAAAAAAAGAAAGTTAAAAAAAACAATACAAAAGAGCAAACACAATGGAAACACACACACCCAGACACACACACAATGTTTTTGGAAGATGAAAAGGGAGAAAAAAAAGAGAGAATCTAGACCAAGTCAAGGCAGGAGAGAAGCTCATGGTGTCAGGAATGCACTGAGAAAAATCGTATTTGCAGATTGACAAAAAAAGTAACAAGAACCTATTTATTGTACATAATGTTTTATTATAAATCGTGTATTGTATATTGCATCTGTACATCTGCTGTGGTTTTGTGATGTGCAAAAAATTTACGCATGGGTTTTCATTGAGGATTTTTCGGTTGCTTTTTATTGTTTCAAGGGAGGGGGCGGGATTATTTTTTAAAAAGACGAAATCGTTGGTTGGTTGGTTTGTTTGTTTTTCTTTTTTGGCAGTTACACACCCAAAGATCCCAAAATTTGTATTTTCAAAAGAAAAAATAATAATAATGAAATCTAGGAGGAAAAAAAAACCGATTGAAGAGAAGCAAGTCACCCTCTTGCGTTGGGAAAGAGAGGGGAGAAGGAGGGGAGCAACGGCATTTTTTTCCGAGTTCTCTTCGGCCACTTTGTAAACCGAGAAACGAGTATATTCCTTCCTTCTTGTGTGCCCCACCCTCCTTTTTTTTTTTTTTGCGCCGGTGCTGAGCTCAGGGTGTGCGTGGACGTGTGCTTGCGCGTGCGCATGTGACGAATCCCCCCTTCCCTTTTTTTTGTCCTGACTTCTTTACTTGTCCGTCCGTCCGTCCGTCCCCCCAATTCCCCACCTTCTCCTGGATTTGGAATCCTATGTACAGCTTTGTAGATTGTGCAAAAGGAAAGAAAGAACGAAAGAACGCAAAAATGAACACAACCAAGGATGCACCCCACTCCCAACTTGCGTTGTCCGTTTCTGATTGGGACTGTGCAACTCAACGTGCCACTTGGAGACGGAACACACCTCCTGGGTCTCACCATATCAGCTCCTGCTTGCTTGCTTCCCTCCTTCCTTCCTTCCTTCCTTCCTTCCTTCCTTCCTTCCTTCCTTCCTTCCTTCCTTCCTTCCTTCCCCGGGCCAAGTTGCCTTCATCCACCGCCCCCCGGGACCCCTCTTTTTTTTTGCTTTCCCCTCTTCCCCTTGCACCCCAACTGGTCTTTTTGTGTATTTAGGAAGGAATTTTTAATAGACACTTTTTTATATTAAAAGAAACCTATATATTGAGTGACGAGGCTGCTTTGTGTGCTTCTCTTGGTGGTTGCGTGGATGCCTGGGCTGCCGAGGGAGCCTTGGTTGGCCGCCGGCACTCGGGGATTTGGGCCGGGAAAGGCTAGGCGGGACCCTTTTTGGCACATTGGGACTGGGAGCGGACTGGGAGCCGGCTCTTTCCAAGGCCAAGCACAAAAACAGCCGACCATGACGGCTACTGTTTGCAGGCTTGTTCTGCAGTCAGTCCAAAGGAAAGTGCATTAGAGTTGTGCACGGATCCATTTCCCTTCGGTACATTTTATTTTGCGAGAGTGCATTAGAGTTGTGCACAGATCCATTTCCCTTCGGTACAATTTATTGTATTTATTTTTTAAAATATTTTTATTGATGTTTCCAAAATACAGTAGAGTCTCACTTATCCAACATAAACGGGCCGGCAGAACGTTGGATAGGCAAAAATGTTGGATGATAAGGAGGGAATAAGGAAAAGCCTATTAAACGTCAAATTATGTTATGATTTTACAAATTATGCACCATGTTTTAGAACAGATCGACAGAAAAACCAGTTTAATACATGGTAAGGTTATGTAGTAATTACTGTATTTATGAATTTAGCAGAAGCACCGGTGACGAAATGTGTTAAAGCACTGAGCTGCTGAACTTGCAGACCGAAAGGTAGCAGGTTCAAATACCAGGAGCAGAGTAAGTGCCCGCTGTTAGCTCCAGCTTCTGCCAACCTAGCAGTTTGAAAACATGTCAATGTGAGTAGATCAATAGGTACCGCTCCGGCAGGAAGGTAACGGCGCTCTATGCCGTCATGCCAGTGGCCATATGACCTTGGAGGTGTCTACGGACAACACCGGCTCTTCGGCTTAGAAATGGAGATCAGCACCAACCCCCAGAGTCAGACATGACTGGACTTAACGTCAGGGTGATTTTTATGGTGTCGTAAATTAGCCTCCCCACATATACAGTAAGTGGTACCTAAATTTCCTACTTGATAGATGCAACTATCTTTTGGATTGCTTAGGTCACCAACAAGCAGGGGCTATAGTTTATTTTTAATTGTCGGGTGCTCACCCCGACACGGGCTGGCCTCGAACTCATGACCTCTTGGTCAGAGTGATTTATTGCAGCTGGCTGCTAACCACCCTGCGCCACAGCCCGGCCCCAATATGGGATCCCTCTCCTATCAGCCACAGATATCAATTGGAAATCCAGCCGGACACTGGTAATGGACAGTTGACTGGTCCTGAGACAAATGGCTAGTTTACAAGGGGTAGAGGGCAAAGTGGGTTACGTGGCACACCCAGCTACACCTTCCAATGGAAAGAGTGATGGAAGGTTACTACTCCTGCCGCTTCTCATTTGTTGTCTCAGGCAGTTGCCTCATCCTGCCTAATGCCAAGTCTGGGTCTGAATCTGCTCATCTCCAGGGGAGGCTGAAGCTATAAGCGAGGTATGGAATTTCGGGTGGTGCCAAGTCCCCAGGGGCGCTGTTGAGGCGCCCAGTTCAGCGCCGAAAGAGAGAGAGAGAGAGGTGGGCAAACAAAAGTTTATCTCTGCTCATCTCCATCATAGGCAGAGCTTGTTTGTCCTCCAAGATGATGAGACAGATTTGTGCCTCCCCGTCCTAGGCAGCTCCAGCAAAGGAGTGGCTGAAAGCATCTATCTTTTTCAGCGTGTCTATCTGTTCCTCCACAATCAGCTTGCTTGGTGGCGTTTTTCTATCAAAAGCCGAGGTTAACAGCTGGAAGGATCAGCACCCACCGCTGTGTGGATAGGAGATGACATTGAGACATCTGTGGGATTGTGCAGGATTGCCAACAAAACTGGGTAAACAAACAAAAATGTCTGTCAAAGTGGTGGTTGTGGATGCTAGTGAGACCCGAGCCTCATCCAGACAGGCAAACAAATACTTAGTTGCCGATGTCTCCGCATAATCCCAAACAGGATTCTACATGCTCGACATTTGCAAGGAGGAATGTTGTGTTACGTGCATGAAGGTAGCAGGGTCTTCGTAATTCATGGTGACATTGAAGGGCATGAGCACACCATTTGCCCCCATTCTCCACTTGCATGGAGGCAACAAACATTTTTTTGAACACCCAATCAGAGCTCCAGAATCTCTCTCTTCCGAAAAGTATCCCATGGAAATTAAGGAGCCATTCACAAATTGGATTATGAATTTGGGGTTTTCTTCTCCCATACTCCCATATTGAGTAGATCAATAGGTACTGCTCCGGCGGGAAGGTAACGGTTCTCCATGCAGTGATGCCAGTGTCCACATGACCTTGGAGGTGTCTACGGACAACGCCGGCTCTTCGGCTTAGAAATGGAGATGAGCACCAACCCCCAGAGTGTGAGTAGATCAATAGGTACCACTCCAGAAAAGGAATCTTAAGGCAAGTTAGGGCAGTTTCCATACAGAGTTGGACTCCAGGTAGCCAGAATAGATGATGGCGAGGCATGTTGAGAGCCTTAGTTCTGCAACGTCTGGCTGGGCCTATCATCCCCAAGCCTGCTTCATTGGCGCAAACATATTCCAAAATTCTGGAGGGCCACGGATTGCCTCCTCCTATTGAATCGCCAGAATTTATTTGAGCAGAGCTATTGAAACAATTATATTTTTATCTGTGTTGACTTAGCAGTCTTTCGGTGGAACTACTTTAGTTGGAACTACCTAAATTAATGCTGTCGTGGGTGGGAGGTGTGTCGTGTTTTGTGAGCAAGAAAGGAAAGGAAAACAGTTGCGCTGTGGACGGAAGGAAGCAAAGACACGCAGGGCCGTTTGAGGGGCCCGTTGCCATGGCAAAGGTAAGACGATTGTGGCTACTTGGCAGGTGATGGTGAATGTGGAAAGGTGGTATAGGTTACCAACAAAACACCTCTTTCACCAAAGGGCTGGGCGTGCCTTGTTGGTGGTTTCTGCAGACTGGAATTTCTCCTGCTAGTCCAGTTTGTCTTCTTCCTCCCAACTCTCCAACAAAGAACCGAACCCTTGTTTGGCTTTTAAGCAAGACGGATTTCCACCTGAAGGAGTTTAGGTTTCCAGTCTCCAAACTATGCGCAGATTGTTCTCCCCGACTCCACAAAAACACACCCTGGTCTTTATGTAGCCAGGACAAAAGAAACTCTGTGACAATTCCTAGGACTGTTATAGTAAGCATGCATGTGTGCGTCCCACTATGAGGCCAGGCATTGAAGTAGCTACTTATTGCAAACCACCTGAACGAAAGTACTGTATATCATAAGCTGTTCCTACAACAAGGGCAACTTAAGGAGGGGTTCTACCTTGTTACATCCCATTTAACAAAAATACTTGTTTTCCCAATTCTGCTCACCCTTCGCATCTAGCGCTGAGGTTTAAGAAGCATTTTGTCTGAGTTTGCGGCACAACAAGAGGAGTCCAAATTCAAGAATTCTAATGCAAATAAAGGCTGGGAACAAAGTAGATGAGGATTTATTTTGTGTCGGGAGCGACTTGAGAAACTACAAGTTGCTTCTGGTGGGAGAGAATTGGCTGTCTGCAAGGATGATGCCCAGGGGACGCCCGGATGTTTGATGTTTTACCATCCTGTGGGAGGCTTCTCTCATGTCCCCGCATGTGGAGCTAGAGCTAACAGGGGGGCTCACCCCGCTCCCCGGATTTGAACCTTTTGGTCAGCAGTCCTGCCGGCACAAAGATTTAACCCATTGCGCCACTGAGGGCTCCCCAGTGATATTAGACTGGAAGCCCAAAAGAAGTGCTCCTTAGCTTCCAAAGAAAAAGGAAGCAGAAAAGGAAAGGAATGAGGGGATATATGACCCTCCAGATGATGTTAAACAGATGACTAGTGTAGTATTTTAATACCTGCAACAGCCGCATCGGGAACTAGTGCCTCATCACACCAGAGCTTGAATCCACTTTAAATCCGGTTTCTGCCACCTGTAGAATTCTGGTGTTTGTAGTTTGGTATCTGTCTGGCTGACCTGTTTAAAGTTCCCTCCTTATATTGGATTTAAAGTGGATTTAAAGTGGATTCAAGCTCTAGTGTGATGAGGTCCTAAGGCTCCAGCTTTCGATGCTGCTGAGCAACTGGAGCTGCGTCTTATGTGTCTCGCACCCAAGTCATGCTGCACTCATCCAGCACTTCCTTGGAAGGAATAAAGAGAGGAGCCACCCGGGCCGCCCGGCTTGTCATGGGTGGCATCTTGGGCATGAGCAAACAGCGCCCGGCGCACCCCCTCCCCACCCAGGTTCCCTCCAACTCCAAGCTGTGGGCAGGCATGAATCACAGCCAGGCAGAGTTGGCTCCTTGCAGCTGAGTTGCCGCACCCTTTGCCATCCTCGGGCAGGCTAGCGCACATTTCCTTCTCGGCCATTATGGTGCATTAATCGGCCCGCCGCCACTTCCTGCAACACTGTTAATGGATCCGAGTAATTATTTCCAAATTTGCATATAAAGATATAAATTAGCAAAGGCACGCTTGATGCAGACGAGCAGCCTCCTAAAGGGCCCTCCTACCCCCCACTCCCCCCAAATCCTTCCGGTGCCTAGCAACATCCCTGGCGCACATGGTGGGCACATCTCTGCAAAAGCGACAGGTAGCTCTTCATACCTGGAGGCCACGGCTCATGGCTGAAGGGTGGCAGGAGAGGAAGAGGAGGAGGAAGAGGCCTGATCATGGGGCTTCTCTGTGCCTAGTTTGGTCCTGGTCCATTGTCATGGGAGTCACAGTATCTCTGGGTGCAAGTGAACTGCAACTCCCAAAAATCAAGGTCAATTCCCCAAACCTCTCCGGTATATTTACTTGGTTAAGGGGCTTCTCTGTGCCAAGTTTAGTCCAGGTTGGTCATTCGTAGGGGTCGCAGTAGAATCATAGGATCCTAGAGTTGAGATCTCATGAACCATCTAGTCCATTCCCCTGCCAAGAAGCAGGAAATCGCATTCAAAACACCCCCGACAGATGGCCATCCAGCCTCTGCTTAAAAGCCTCCAAAGAAGTAGCCTCCACTACCTCCACCGGTGTTCTGTTGAAGTCGGATCCAAAGCAGGTGAAAGTACTGCAAATCTCACCATCCATGGTCCATCCATGGTCCATCCATGGTCAAGAAGGCAGAATGGGGCTGGACTGGTGGGGGTGGAGGACCCATTAAAGGATCAACTGGAGGCCACTCTCCCCCCCTTTTCCTCAGAGTAGCATTTACACAAATTGGGTAAATGTATGACATTCAACCTGAGAGCAACGAATGCTATCATGATCCAGAATCGGCCCTTTTGCCCATCTAGTAAGGTCAAGGTTTCCCCTGATGTTAAGTCCAGTCATGTCTGACTCTGGGGGTTGGTGCTCATCTCCATTTGTCTGTAGACACCCCCAAGGTCATGTGGCCACTGGCATGACTGCATGGAGCGCCATTACCTTCCCACCGGAGCAGTACCTATTGATCTACTCACATTGGCATGTTTTCGAACTGCTAGGTTGGCAGGAGCTGGAGCAACAGCGGGTGCTCACTCCGCTCTCAGGATTTGAACCTGGCACCTTTCAGTCTGCAAGTTCAGCAGCTCAGCGCTTTAACACACTGCGCCACCAGTATCTTTTTTTTTCCGTGTCAGGAGCAACCAGAGTTGCTTCTGGAGTGAGAGAATTGGCCGTCTGCAAGGATGATGCCCAGGGGACGCCCAGATGTTTTGATGTTTTACCATCCTTGTGGGAGGCTTCTCTCATGTCCCCGCTCTTAGGAGCCTCCAGTGGCCTAGGGGATAAAAGCCTTGTGACTTGAAGGTTGGGTTGCTGACCTGAAAGCTGCCAGGTTGGAATCCCACCCAGGGAGAGCGCGGATGAGCTCCCTCTATCAGCTCCAACTCCATGCGGGGACATGAGAGAAGCCTCCCACAAGGATGGTAAAACATCAAAATCATCCGGGCAATGTCCCCTGGACAACGTCCTTGCAGACGGCCAATTCTCTCACTCCAGAAGCAACTCTGGTTGCTCCTGACACGAAAAAAAAAAACCCCAAAAACCCCAGTATCTTTTCCCAAATGCATCCTGAAGGGTTGTCCTACCCCCCACTCCCCACAAATCTTTCCAGTGCCTAGCAACATGGCTGGTTGGCGCACACGGCGAGCGCATCTTTGCAAAGCGACAGGTCTCTTCATACCTGGAGGCCAGGGCTCATGGCTGAAGGGTGGCGGGGAAGGAGGAGGAGGAGGAGGCCTTGATAGATGGCCGAGGTTGGCTTGTGTACCAGGCAGGAAAGGCTGTGGGGAGGAGGGGAACGCAGCCCCGACTCTGGGCCTGGAGACAGGTTAAGAGAGACGGATGGGAGCGCTGCCAACGCCACAAGCACCGCCTGGCGTGAAAGTTCCCAGAATCGAAAGGCAACCCTTGTGTGGCAGAGAGAGAGAGAGAGAGAGAGAGAGAGAGAGAGAGAGAGAGAGAGAGAGAGAGAGGCAGCCAGCCTTGGGGTCTTATTGGAAGGGGAGGTGGGGAGTGGAAGAGAGTTGCAAGCTTAATGCAATGGGAAGGGGGGGGGGAGAAAGAGAGAGGGAGAAGATGCACAAGGCAAGCTACCTGTGGGTGGTGGGAAAGAGGTTAGCAATATCCACAGGGTCATGGGTATTGCTGCTACTAAGTGCTTTTGCAAGGCTGGGGGCTGGGGAGGGAAGAAAGGAGGTTGCCATGGTGAAAAAACACACATGATGCATACTGATGGACCGGTGGTGGTGGTGGTGGTTGGGGGGGGGGGAGGGGGTGTGAGAACTGCCACAGCAAATATGAGAGGCTTGAGAGCCATCTGTACAGTGAAAGGAGGGAGAGAAGGGGGGGAGGAATGAAGGTGGGCGGCAATAGGGGGGAGGAGAGTGTGGCTTTTGCCGCAAAGCCTCTTCTTCCCTTTGGGGACGGCAATTTCCTCTGCAAAAGCAGCCTCCCCACTGCCGTTCCTCTTCCTCCTTCCCTCCTCCCAGGATCAAGGACACCGACATGTGCTCTGCTTCTCAGCACAGGAAAAAGCCACCCCTAATCCCCCCCCCCCCACCCATCTCCTTTTCTCTCCTGCGGTCCCGGCCAAGCGAAACAATGGAGCCTTGGAAGGCGATCCAGAAAAAGCCCGGCACCTGCCAAAACCACCATGACCTTGCAGGGTCGGAATTAAAGGACCCGTGCCTCCTTTTCCAGTCCTACCCTGTTTCCCTTAAAATAAGACATCCTCAGAAAATAAGACCTAGTAGGGGGTTTGCTGAATTGCTAAATATAAGGCCTCCCCTGAAAGTAAGACCTAGCAAAGTTTTTGTTTGGAAGCCTGCCCGCCAAACAACAGCAGAGCATGCAGGATTGGTAAATGTACGTACAATAAAGTGTTGTACATGGAAATATTGGTAGTAACAAGAAATTCTTGATAGGATTCACAGTTTGTCTGGCTATGCTGGTTTATGATGACAACTACTATACAGTATATAATAAATGTTCATTTTTTTGTTCAACAATAAATGTGAATTCTTCGTCATGGAAAAATAAGACACCCCCTGAAAATAAGACCTAAACATCTTTGGGAGTAAAAATTAATATAAGACACTGTCTTATTTTCGGGGAAACACGGTAGCAGCCAGGGTGGGAGTTCGTGGATGGTGGATGGAGGAAGTAGGGCTACCTTTAGAGCACTCTCGCCCACAAAAGGACAACAAGGCCACCAGAGTGGGACGTGGCAGAGAGAGAAAGAAAGAAAGAGAGGTGGCGGAGGTGGCAAAGAAGGCCAAATTCTGAATCAGGTTCCGATCTGGAGGTTCCAGAGCTGTAGAACAACAGCATTTGGCTTCCCAGAAGTTTCTACTGAGCTTGTTCCTTTGGCTGGGAGAGATGTTGACATAAAGCAGGGCTCCCACGGGCCAGATGTGGCCCTTCAAGGTCTCTTACCCACCCACCACTATAAACTCGAGACTTAGGGTAGTGGTTCCCAAACTTCCTGATGCCACCTTAATACCGTTCCTCGTGTTGTGGTGACCCCCAACCACCACTCTAAACTCAAGACTTCCTAATGCCACGACCCCTTAATACAGTTCCTCGTGTTGTGGTGACCCCCAACCACCACTCTAGACTTCCTAATGCTGCAACCCCTTAATGCAGTTCTTCATGTGGTGGTTGTTTGGAATCATCCTGGACTACTCAAGTCTAAATGTAGTCAGGTAGATGATAGATTGAGGGAATCCTTTCCCCGTTTCCAAAGCATGCCTAGATAGGCTTTACTGTGTTTCACTCTATCCTGTTTACTTCACATCCCTTACTTTGAAATTAGTAGAAATGTGAATCTTCAGGACACTAACTTCTCATTGGTCAGAATGTCTTTTATGGCCCCAATAAACTGGACCATGAGGTTGGAACCATTTTGGTTCAGTCTCTTCTCCCTTTGTTCTTCTAGCTAACAAGAAGCATCTCGCCATCTCTCCTGGCAAGATGTAACTATTTAGATGTTTGTTATTTTTCCTTTCTTATTTTTCCTTAGAAACCAGTCTAGAGTAGACTAGACAGCTCCCAAGCCTTTCTATCTACAATGGAGTTATTTTTACCAGAATAAATACTTTTTGAACTTTTACTGAGACTCTGCAGTCCATTGCAATCCTAAATGGGCAAAGGCTTCTCTTTGCTCGCCCCGTGTAAGTAACTGTTGCATTTGAAAGCTTTTGCTTTTGCTACCCTGCTGATTTTTGGTGGAATATCCCCCAGAGAGGGTTAACTTGAGTCTAACCGCTCAGAGATTACCACAACAGTGGTGACCCCCAACCACCACTCTAAACTCAAGACTTCCTAATGCCACGGACCTCTTAATACAGTTCCTCATGTTGTGGTGACCCCCAACCATAACATTATTTTTGTTGCTACTTCATCACTGTCATTTTGATACTGTTCTGAATTGTAATGTACATATCTCATATGCAGGATGTATTTTCATTCACTGGACCACATTTGGCACAAATACCCAATATGCCCAAATTTGAATACTGGAGTGGGGAGAGTTGGGGGAAATTCATTTTGTAGTTGCTGGGATTTATAGTTCACTTACAACCAAAGAGCATTCTGAACTCCACCAACAATGGAATTGAACCAAATGTGGCACACAGAACTCCCATGACCAACAGGAAATACTGGAAGGGTTAGGTTGCCATTGACCTTGAGTTTGGGAGTTGTAGTTCACCTCCATCCAGAGAGCACTGTGAACTCAAACAATGATGGATCTGGACCAAACTTGGCACAAATACTCAATATGCCCAAATGTGAACACTGGTGGAGTTTGGGGAAAATTGTCCTTGACTTTTGGGAGTTGTAGTTGCTGGGATTTATAGTTCACCTACAATGAAAGAGCCCCTTGAACTTTACCAATGACAGAATTGGGCTAAACTTCCCACACAGTTGGCCCATGCCCGATTTAGGCTCACATATTTCCATGTATGGCAAACAGAAGATGGATCGGACCATGGCGCCTTCAGGGCCAGAATTCGGGACCGTGGTCCAGTGTCCAAAGAATAGGCAGGCGAGCATGTAACCCACGGTTTGTGTGTTTCTGTCACCAACAGGATTCCGGCACACCAACTGCAGTCCCTGTTCCAAGCTTAGTGTCACATACGTTATCCTCTAAAGGCGAGCATTATAAGACATTACGTTCAGCGTCTAAAATTGCCTGGTTGCACCCCTGAGACCGAAATCTACTAGCAGACCTCTGAAGATCTGCAATAAATCAAAGGCTTCCCGCTCCCGAGACTTCCCGCATGAGAATGTGAGGCTGCAAGGACTGGGGAGGGCGGCCCAGGTGGCAGGCTGCTCCGTTGCTCAGGCCTTCGGCTCCGTGTTTCTCCTCCGCAAATCAGAAATGCAGGCTGAGTAATTTCTTGAGCGGCTTGAGTGGCGGAGGGAGCAAAGGAAGGGGCCTGAGGCTGCAAAGAATGGTGGGAGTTAGAGTCCAAAACACCTGGAGTTCTGAAGGAGCGACTTGAGAAACTGCAAGTTGCTTCTGATGTGAGAGAATAGGCCGTCTGCAAGGAGGTTGCCCAGGGGACGTTGCCCGGATGTTTTGATGTTTTTACCATCGTTATGGGAAGCTTTTCTCATGTCCCCGCATGGAGCTGGAGCTGAAAGAGGGAGCTCATCAGCTAGTGGAGCTCATTTCAGCAGTGGGGTGGTATGCTCCCTGGAATCGGCACCAGTGAGTAGCTTGGCTGCTAGGCTTGTGCAATTCGGCTGGAGGGCGATCCATTTTCGTATCCTAATTTTGTTAGGTACCCCGATCCGTTTTGCAGAGTCTTTTTTTAATTTATTTATTTACGTCATTCTATCCCGCCTTTCTCACCTGAAGGGACTCAAGGCGGCTTACAGATCTGGCAAGATTAAGTCCCAATAAAACAACAATACAGTAGAGTAAAAATACCAAGCAATAAAAACAATTAGGTATTAAATCACACGAAACAATATAAAAACTTAAGACATATAAAATGCATGAATCCATTCATCCAAAAACCTTGCACATAATCCATGAATCAGGCCATGTCGACGCCGTGAAATGTATTCGTTGAACGCTTATACGGATAACCAGGGCTCGTTGCTGACCTAGCAACCCGAAAGATAGTTGCATCTATCAAGTAGGAAATAAGGTACCACTTATAAAGTGGGGAGGCAAATTTAACTAATTTACGACGTTGGAATGAGGAAGTGCCGTCACAGTGGATGATGAAGCAGCTGCTCCCCCGTGGCCAGAATCGAACATCCCCTCAAGAGAAGGTTAAATTGCCTCTGCGTCTGTCTGTCTCTGTCTCGGTTTTATGTGTATATGGGCATTGAATGTTTGCCCTATGTGTGTATAATGTGATCCGCCCTGTGTCCCCTTCGGGGTGAGAAAGAAGGGCGGAATATAAATCTATATATATAAAAGAGTGATGGAATCCCGGCAGCGGACAAAACAACAAAACTACACATCCCAGAAACACTAAACTTGGCAGCACAATCCCTCATCCATGTCTCTACGTTCATACAACAAAAAGAAAAGAAAAATAAAGTCCTAATTAGAGGGAGAGGAATAATTGTTTTTATCCAATTGCTGCCAGTTAGAAGGCTAAGCTCCGCCCACTTGATCTACTAGCAACCCACTCAGCCCAGGGGACAGACAGAGTTAGGCCTCACTTAGGTCTCTTCCAAACTGCCTATAAAATACAGATTATCTGATTTGAACTCGATTATATGGCAGTGTAGACTCAAGGCCCTTCCACACAGCTATATAACCCATTCATAATCTGAGATGACCACCAACCCCAAAGTCAGACATGACTGAACTTAATGTCAGGGGAAAACCTTTACCCTTTACCTTAACTACCACCAATTCCTCAATACTTTATTTCCCATACCACCATACTTCGCCACAGCAATGCATGGCCAGGCATAGCTAGTACTATAAATAAAATAAATATGTGCTGCGTACTCCCAAATAGAAGGGAAGAAGCTGTGCCCAGCAGCCACGTGAGCTGTTTCGGGTGGAAAAAAATATGGTGGCTGAGCCCTTGCTGTTACAGCCACATGGAGAAGCTGAACAAGCCGAAGAAGCTGACGGAATACGAATCCATGCACAAGACCATTGGCTGCTGCTCTCTGGACTGGTTGAAGTTTCCAGGCACTTTTCAAGGGCAGTCCCAGGTAGACCGTATTACAGTAGTCCCATGCCTGGCTCCAATGTACAGTTGCAGGACAGCGCCACGCACCGGATGGCCCAGAATGCCTTGCAAGGCAAGGATTCTCAAGTAGAAAATAGCTTTTGTTTGCTAGCGCCGTCTGCAAACTCCGTCCCTTGTTTTCGTCTCCAAATCTCGGAAGGGAACCGTCTTGGGGGAACCGTCTGTGGCGCTTCTGCGCAGGCCGCAGAGAGAGAGAGAGAGACAGAGAGAGAAGTGTATCCTGTGTGAGTGTGTGTGTGTGTGCTTGAGTGTGTGCACAAATCCAGGCCGGCTTAATTGGCCTCCTTGGCGGAGTGGTGGAGGGCCATCTCCTCGTTCGTGACCTTGCTCCTGCGCATGGCGCACTGCGAGGAGCCTGGCTCTGCCAGAGCGGCGGGAGGGGCGGAAGAGCCCTCCCCGTTGCCTGGCAACCACACAGCTGTCTGTTGACCTAGAAGGAGCTGCTCACTCTTGACACAGCTGGTGTTTACATGGAGCCAAATCTTTCTCCTTCATGTTTGCATGGAGCACAGGCGAGCACAGGCACACACCTACTGTCGCTCTCTCCCCATCCTTGGCGCACCACGCACACTTTCCTTCCCCGGCTCAAAGGAAGAGACAAAAAGCGGGCGAGAGTGACTCTTCCTCGCCCTCTCCTCTCTTTCTCACACATGCACACATGCACTTCAGGGCTCGCTAATGGAAAAGAGGAAGGCCTCCATGCGGAGGTCAGGGCCACAGCGCATACTTCAGAGGCTCAGAGACGTGTTTCTCCCCAGCATGAAGAATGAACGCAGGCAGTTACAGGCAGAGCTGGCAACTAGGGTTAAGGATTGCTGCGCCCGCGCTTGTGCAAATGAATGGTTCCGGCTTTCCTAGGCTTTAACCCGCCCGTTGCACCCTGCAAATTGGAAAGCGGGGAAGGAAACGGCGCATGGGCGGAGGGAGTGCCGGACGAAAATCTGCTCTCCCTTGGAATAATGACTTTGGAGAACACTCTTTAATAATACTAATATAATATAACATAATATAATAGGGCCTCCTGTGGCGCAGTGTGTTAAAGCGCTGAGCTGCTGAACTTGCAGACCAAAAGGTCGCAGGTTCGAATCCAAGGAGCAGAATGAGCACCCGCTATTAGCCCTAGCTTCTGCCAACCTAGCAGTTCGAAAACAAGCAAATGTGAGTAGATCAATAGGTACTGCTTCTTTAGGCGCTCCATGCAGTCATGCCAGTGGCCATATGATCTAGGAGGTGTGTCTTACCCTAGCTTCTGCCAACCTAGCAGTTCACAAACATGCAAATGTGAGTAGATCAATAGGTACTGCTTCTTTAGGAAGGTAACGGTGCTCCATGCAGTCATGCTGACCACAAGATCTAGGAGGTGTGTCTTAGCCCCAGCTTCTGCCAACCTAGCAGTTCGAAAACATGTAAATGTGAGTAGATCAATAGGTACTGTTCTGGTGGGAAGGCAATGGCGCTCCATGCAGTCATGCCAGTGGCCACATGACTTAGGAGGGGTCTACGGACATGCAAATGTGAGTAGATCAATAGGTACTGTTCCGGCGGGAAGGTAACAGCGCTCCATGCAGTCATGCCTGTGGCTACATGACGTTGGAGGTGTCTACGGACAATGCCGGCTCTTTGGCTTAGAAATGGAGATAAGCACCAACCCCCAGAGTGTGAGTACATAAATAGGTACTGCTCTGGCGGGAAGGTAACAGCGCTCCATGCAGTCATGCCGGCCACATGACCTTGGAGGTGTCTATGGACAACGGCGGCTCTTCGGCTTAGAAATGGAGATGAGCACTAACCCCCAGAGTCGGGCACAACTAGACTTAACGTCAGGGGAAACCTTTACCTATTCCTAATATAATATAATATAATATAATATTTTTTTTGTAATATAATAACAAAATCTTATTTCTATCCCGCTCTATCTCCGCAAGGGCAACATTCAATGCCGTACAAAGACTGGACAACGACAACATGTCAACCCACCCAAATCCCAAAACAAATCCGCATCTACATCAAAAATAATAACACGTTATTAAAATTAAATGATAACATAGCAGATCCATGCACAAATAAAGCACTCGTGTGATGTCTGGCAACATCTGGGGGAACACAAAAAACAGTCCTTTTGAATAATACTTTCTTGTTTTGCTTTGTTGCCTCGTCCTGCAACCCATATTCATTGAGGAGCGGTGGAATCAATACTTTGAAACTCTCTGAGAGTGGGTCTCCAGACCAGGCTGCGAGCATGCCTGGAGCAAGCTGTGGGCGAAGAACCAGAAACCGGAGCCTAATCCAGCTGTCCTTAACTTGCCCTCGAGATATATTGGAGTAGCAGGATTTTACATTTTGGGTGGCCCAGGATAATGGGAGTGGTGCTCCAGCACATCCAGGGAGGCATCCACTTGGGAGGAGACGGAATGAGGACCAGTGAAGAAACAACAATAAGAAGGATGCTGGAAAAACCTGTTGCCTGAACTGGTCGTGGGGCTTCTCCGTGCCTAGTTTGGTCCCGGTCCATTGCTGGTGGGGTCACAGTATCTCTGGATGCAGGTGAACTACAACTCCTGAAAATCAAGGTCAATTCCCCTGAAACTTCTCCAGTATGTTTAGTTGGCCAGGAGGCTTCTCTGTGCCAAGTTTGGTCCACGTTGGTCATTCGTAGAGGTTGCAGTGTTTTGTTGAAGTTGGATCCAAAGCAGGTAAAAGTACTGCAAATCCCATCATCTATGATCCATCTATGGTCAAGACGACAGAATTGGATTGGACTGGTGGGGAAGGGGAGACCCATTAAAGGGTCAACCAGGGGCCACCCCCTCCCTCCTTTTCCACAAATTGGGTTTATGTAAACCTGAGAGCAACAAATACTATCACAATCCCTAAATTGGCCATTTTGCCCATCTATTTATTTATTAGCGACATTTATATCCCGCCCTTCTCACCCCAAAGGGGACTCAAAGTGGCTTACAAGCCATATGTACATACGATATATTATATTATTTGTATAGCACAATATAAACTTTATATATGACTAGCTGTGCCCGGCCACGCGTTGCTGTGGCGAAGTATGGTGGTATGGGAAATAAAGTATTGAGAAATTGGTGGTAGTTAAGGTCAAGGGTAAAGGTTTTCCCCTGACATTAAGTCCATTATAAATGGGTTATATAGCTGTGTTGAAGGGCCTTGAGTCTACACTGCCATATAATCCAGTGCAAATTAGATAATCTGTGGAAGAAGTCTAAGTGAGGCCTAAATCTGCCTGTCCCCTAACTGAAGCCTGGCTGTCCCTTGGTTGCTAGGCAACCAAGTGGGCAGAGATTAGCCCTCTAAACTGGCAGCAATTGGATAAAAAAAATTATTGCTCTCCCTCTAATTAGGACTTCATTTTTCTTTTCTTTTTGTTGTATCAACCTTGAGGCGTGGATGATGGGTTGTGTTGTCAAATTTTGAGGGTGGGGGGCCTGTACTTTTGTTGTTTTGTGAATTGCCGTGATGCCATCACTCTTTTATATATATAGACTATATTGTACTATAACATTATATTGTAATATTATTAGTAATATTACATATAAAATAAATATACTATTATAATAGTGTATTATTATTATTATTGACATTTATATCCCACCCTTCTCACCCCAAAGGGGACTCAGGGTGGCTTACAAGCCATATGTACATACAATATATTATATTATTCGTATAGCATAATATAAGCATTATATATTACTATATTGTACTATAACATTATATTGTAATATTATTAGTAATATTACATAAAATATAAATATATTATTATTATTATTATTATTATTATTATTATTATTGACATTTATATCCCGCCCTTCTTACCCCGAAGGGGACTCAGGGTGGCTTACAAGTCATATGTACATACAATATATTATTCGAATAGCACAATATGAGCATTATATATGACTATATTGTATTATAAGACTATATTGTAATATTATTAGTAATATTACATATAATATAAATATACTATTATAATAGTTTATTATTATTATTATTGACATTTATATCCCGCCCTTCTCACCCCAAAGAGGACTCAGGGTGGCTTACAAGCCATATGTACATACAATATATTATTTGTATAGCACAAAATAAGCATTATATATGACTATATTGTACTATAACACTATATTGCAATATTATTAGTAATATTACATAAATATACCATTATAATAGTGTATTATTCTACATCTGGATCATTAAATAGATGTGGGCGAAATGTCAGGAGAGAATACTTCTGGGACATGGCCATAACTCACAACCCCTGAGGATGCCTGCCATAGATGTGGGCGAAACGTCAGGAGAGAATACTTCTGGAACATGGCCATACAGCCCAGAAAACACACAACAACCCTGTGATTCCGGCCATGAAAGCCTTCGACAACACATTGAGTATCTCATTGCTACTCCTTAACTGGCAGCTCCGTTGCCAGGAGTTCCAGCCATTTGGAGCCTCCAAAAATGCTCTCCAGCTTGGACCTTGTGTGCTGCGATCGCAGATGCTTTGCTTGCACCTTCTGCGTCATTTGGCCTCTTTCTCTCCGCCGGGGCCTCTCTGAATCAGAACCAAGACACCGGAGGGAGTCAGGAAAGGAGAGAAGGAGACTCTGCAGCACAGATCCCTACCCAGGAGTCCCCCAGGTCGATGCCCTTGTCTTTCCTTTCATAGGGAAACAACAAAGATGCCAGAGATGCTGCGAAAATGAAAGCAGCAGGGGAGGTGGCAGGCGGAGAGTCTAGATTCAGCTTGGACTCGGTGCAGGAAATGGGCAGGAGGATTTTCACAGCAATCAACAGCACAGCCTGGCTTCCATGGGAGAGGGCAAAGTGGGTTGCTAGACCCCGGGGTGGGGATAAGGTGCTTTGGGCTAGCATTGATACAAGGAACAGCCCAGGAAAAGAAAGGTTGGCTCTGTAGTGGCATCTCGTTGTAGATTTATATGATGCAGTTCTAATGCAGAATGGTTTGAGTCTACACTGGCCATAGAATACATCCAATCTGCATTATATGAACACCAAACCCCAGAGTGAGTAGATCAATAAGTACTGCTCTGGCGGGAAGGTAACATTGGTGCTCCATGCAATCATGCCTGTGGCGGCATGACCTTGGAAGTGTCTCCGGACATGCAAATGTGAGTAGATCAATAGGTACGGCTCTGGCGGGAAGGTAACGGCACTCCATGCAGTCATGCCAGTGGCCACATGGCCTTGGAGGTGTCTATGGACAATGCCGGCTCTTCGGCTTAAAAACAGAGATGAGCACCGACCCCAGAGTTGGACACGACTAGACTTCATGTCAAGGGTCAGTGCCAGCCTATTCGCATACATTTGTATTCTCATGTCAGAAGCAACTTGAGAAACTGCAAGTCGCTTCTAGTGTGAGAGAATTGGCCGTCTGCAAGGACGTTGCCCAGATGTTTGATGTTTTTACCATCCTTGTGGGAGGCATAGGGGGCTGGAGCTGACAGGAGGAGCTCATCTGCTCTCTCCCTGGGTTGGATTCGAACCGCCAACCTCCAGGTCAGCAGTCTTGCCGGCACAGGGGTTTACCCAATTGCACCACCGGGGGCTCCTATTCGCATACATTCATGTTAATAATAATAATAATAATAATAATAATAATAATAATAATAATAATAATAATAATAATACATCACACAGTCCTAGACACTTGGGAAGTGTTCGACTTGTGATTTTGTGATACGAAATCCAGCATATCTATCTTGCTTGCTGTGTCATAATAAAATAATAATAATTTATTCTTGTATCTTGCCCCATCTCCCCAAGAGGACTTGGGGTGGCTCACAAGCCCAAATACAACTGTAAAAACAAATCCCAACACAACAATAAATACATCAAAATATAACATACAGCATCAACAATTTAAAAACATACACAATGACCACCATTCAGAGACCGGCCTGTCCCTTTCATGCACAGAAGTTCACTTTAAATGCTGGTTAACTCATTTTAAGAAGTATTCTGGGGTTGTTTTCTCCCTTTAACGCCTTCTTTTTCAAAGATCTTAGCTTTGAAACCAGTTCAAGGCAACCTCCAGCAGAAGAAAGAGGGAGGGCATCCTGCAAGCGGGAAACAAACAGCCTGGCTTGCAATGGTGCAAACATGGTGTGAGGAGAACAGTGTTATATAACACACACACACATACACACCCGCCCCAGCGACCCTGTCTTTAGCCATAAAAATGCTGGAATCGTGGGGTTCGCACTCTCTCTCCTCCTTCACCTTGCCAAAGCCCTCGAGTGCTCAGCTTGGACAAGACTTGTTGGCAAGAGCCAAGCTTCAAAGAGCCTGCTTGTATAAGCCTCCTGCTGCAGACAGATGAGGCTCTCTCTCTCTCTCTGAATCCTTTTCCCAGATGCTGATGTGCTGAAATCCTAGCTGGCAGGGAGCAGGAGCACATGCATGCGGAGGGGGGAGGCCAGCGGAAGAGAGAGACAGGCCCAAGGCTGTTCCCCTTCCACTCAGGCTGCAACGGCTCCTCTCAAGTCAGCAGAGCTTGCCGCAGAGCTTGGCAGGAGGGGGAAATCTTTACTTGGGGGGCTGCTGCGCCCAGAGTCTCACAGCAAGCAAGCTGTAGCCATAGCTCTGGGAATTGGAGTCCAAAACAGTACGATTCCCAACTACTTAAGTCCAGTTGTGCCTGTCTCTGGGGGTTGATGCTCATTTATATCTCTAAGCTGAAGAGCCGGTGTTGTCCTTAGACACCTCCAAGGTCATGTGGCCACAGGCATGACTGCATGGAGCGCCGTTACTTTCCCGCCAGAGCAGTACCTATTCATCTACTCACATTTGCATGTCCATACACACCTCCAAGGTCATGTGGCCACTGGCATGACTGCATGGAGCGCCGTTACTTTCCCGCCAGAGCAGTACCTATTCATCTACTCACATTTGCATGTCCATACACACCTCCAAGGTCATGTGGCCACAGGCATGACTGCATGGAGCGCCGTTACTTTCCCGCCAGAGCAGTACCTATTCATCTACTCGCATTTGCATGTCCATACACACCTCCAAGGTCATGTGGCCACTGGCATGACTGCATGGAGCGCCGTTACTTTCCCGCCAGAGCAGTACCTATTCATCTACTCACATCTGCATGTCCATACACACCTCCAAGGTCATGTGGCCATAGGCATGACTGCATGGAGCGCCGTTACTTTCCCGCCAGAGCAGTACCTATTCATCTACTCACATTTGCATGTCCATACACACCTCCAAGGTCATGTGGCCACTGGCATGACTGCATGGAGCGCCGTTACTTTCCCGCCAGAGCAGTACCTATTCATCTACTCACATTTGCATGTCCATACACACCTCCAAGGTCATGTGGCCATAGGCATGACTGCATGGAGCGCCGTTACTTTCCCGCCAGAGCAGTACCTATTCATCTACTCACATTTGCATGTCCATACACACCTCCAAGGTCATGTGGCCACTGGCATGACTGCATGGAGCGCCGTTACTTTCCCGCCAGAGCAGTACCTATTCATCTACTCATATTTGCATGTCCATACACACCTCCAAGGTCATGTGGCCACTGGCATGACTGCATGGAGCACCACTACCTTCCCGCCTGAGCAGTACCCATTCATACTACTACCCAGTAAGTAGTAAGTAAGTAAAAGTTTATTTGTATCCCACCCTCTCTCCCGAAAGGGACTCAGGGCAGTTTCCAATATAAAATCAGCATAAAACATTGTACAGTAAAACACTGAAAACACTATACAACGCTATAAGAATTAAAAACAAAAACAAAACATAACAATTGACTAAAACAATCACATAAACAGAAGGAATATAATCACTCAAATAACATATGAATCTGAAAAGAAAAAACAAAAAGACCACTGGGATGGAGGAGAGGATGGCCTGGAGGGACCACTAGAACTAAAATACAGTGTTAAATTCTAAAATGCTTTGGGGCAGAGGAATATAGTGCAATGTTTCTACTCACATTTGCATGTTTTCATACTGCTAGGTTGGCAAAAGCTGGGGCTAATAGTGGGAGCTCACCTGGTTCTCCAGATTCGAACCTGGCAACCATTTAGTCAGCAAGTTCAGCAGCTCAGCGCTTTAACACGCTGCGCCACCGGGGGCCCCATAATAATAATAATAATAATAATAATAATAATAATAATAATTGAGAAGTGTCTGACGTGTGATCCAATACATCAGCCAGCAGACTGTCTGCTGTGAACTCATCTTGTTGTGTTTCAAATAGTAGTAGTAGTAGTAGTAGTAGTAGTAATAATAATAATAATACAGTAGAGTCTCACTTATCCAACACTCGCTTATCCAACGTTCTGGATTATCCAACACATTTCTGTAGTCAGTGTTTTCAATACATTGTGATATTTTGGTGCTAAATTCGTAAACACAGTAATTACTACATAGCATTACTGCATATTGAACTACTTTTTCTGTCAAATTTGTTGTATAACATGATGTTTTGGTGCTTAATTGGTAAAATCATAACCTATTTTGATGTTTAATGGGCTTTTTCTTAATCCCTCCTTATTATCCAACATATTTTCTTATCCAACATTCTGCCAGCCCATTTATGTTGGATAAGTGAGACTCTACTGAAATAATAATAATAATAAACCACTTTATTTATATCCCGCCACCATCTCCCAAAAAAAGATTCAGGGTGGCTTACGTGACAACAAAAGTGCAATATAGATCATATAAAATACAAAAAAAGTTTGCCAAAATCAATGAGCAAGACCAAGTAACATAAAATAACAACTTACAACAATTAACAGAATATGATTGGAATTCAAATAAACACAAAGACTAAAACACTCCAGATGTTCATATCCTGCCCTATACCTGAGAATAATAATAATAGTAATAATAACAACAAAAATCTGCACGCATCATCCGAAAATACATCACACAGTCCTAGACACTTGGGAAGTGTTCAACTTGTGGTTTTGTGAAACGAAATCCAGCATATCTATCTTGTTTGCTGTGTCATACAACGTTGTTGTGTCAATAATAACAACAACAATAATAATATCAGGTATCAGGACCTCAAGATTGAACTTCAAATAATCTAATAACGAAAAACAACAGGAAAAACTCAGCCGCTCTCAGGACCTCAAGATTGAACTTCAAAGACTCTGGCAGAAACCAGTGCAGGTGGTCCCGGTGGTGATGGGCACACTGGGTGCTGTGCCAAAAGATCTCAGCCGGCATTTGGAAACAATAGACATTGACAAAATTACGATCTGCCAACTGCAAAAGGCCACCCGACTGGGATCTGCACACATCATCCGAAAATACATCACACAGTCCTAGACACTTGGGAAGTGTCTACCTCACAACCTCTGAGGATGCCTGCCATAGATGTGGGCGAAACGTCAGGAGAGAATACTTCTGGAACATGGCCACACAGCCCGAAAGACACACAACAACCCACTTGGGAAGTGTTCAACTTGTGATTTTGTGATACGAAATCCAGCATGTCTGTCTTGTTTGCTGTGTCATACAACAACAACAACAACAACAACAACAACAACACATCACACAGTCCTAGACACTTGGGAAGTGTTTGACTTGTGATTTTGTGATACGAAATCCAGCATGTCTGTCTTGTTTGCTGTGTTATACAATAATAATAATAATAATAATAATAATAATAATAATAATAATAATAATAATAATACACCACACAGTCCTAGACACTTGGGAAGTGTTTGACTTGTGATTTTGTGATACGAAATCCAGCATATCTATCTTGTTTGCTGTGTCATACAATAATAATAATAATAATAATAATAATAATAATAATAATAATAATAATAATAATAATAGGATGTACTGATGTGGCAATGCCCAACTTCCACTTAAAAGCTCCCCAGGACTGCTGCAAGTGTATGGTGTGGGAAATATCTGGTGGCATGTTTTGATGCCAAGGAACAAGGGGGGAAAGTAGAGGGCATCTGGGAAGAGGGAGGCAGGAGTGACGCAGCGCCTGATCCCTTTGCCGCTCTCATGAAGCCTTGGGAATGATTCACCGGTGAGTAAGGGGCGGCGCGTGAACTGGCTCTCCAAAGCAGGAAGGAAGGAGCCTGGATCCGAAAGGACCCCGTATCCAGGGAGATAGGAGAGCAAGTTGTTGCTGGGTTTTGTTTTTTTTCTTTTCAAAAGGCGACCTGTGGTATTTATTTTCCTCAGGGCCCCAAATTGTTAGAGGGAGAGTTATCAGTGAAGGCAGAAGCTCTCCACGGTTTCCTGTCTGTGCACGGAGAGCAGGCTCCTAAGGGAAAGGATTAGGGGGATTATATTATTATTGGTTATCGCTGGGAGGAGGTGGGGGACAGCAAGGAAGAAACCTCTGGTGCTGGGGATTCGGCCTAATCAGAGCAATTATTAGCTCTGCTCGTGGAGCTCGCTCAGCAGGACGGTTTCGACAGACCCATCCGCCTCCCCTTGCCTTTCTTTCCGGGGACCCAGAGGTTGGAAAAGGTACTGTGGGGACTACAGCTCCCAGAATCCTTACCTTGCATGGCCACTGTCTGTTAGAGTCCATGGAAGTAATGAGTTGCTGTGGGTTTTTCATGGCCATGTTCCAGAAGCATTCTCTCCTGAGTTTCTCCCACATCCTCAGAGGTTGCGAGGTCTGTCTGGAAACGAGGGAAGTGGGGTTTATTTATTTGCAGTTTATTTATTTACAGTATATATATTCCGCCCTTCTTTCTCACCCCGAAGGGGACTCAGGGCGGATCACAATGCACACAAACATGGCAAACATTCAATGCCATTAGACATACGACATATATAGAGGCAAATTAACATTTTCCAGCTTCCGGCTTCATGAAGGTATGCTCAATTCCGGTCACAGGGGGAGCTGCTGCTTAATTGCCCACTTGTGACACCGAGTCCTTGATGGAGTACTTCCTCATTCCTTTCCGCACACTGCTGGAAGTTTTTAACTTGTCGTAAATTAGTTAAATTAGCCTCCCCGTATAAAGCAGTACCTAGATTTCCTACTCGACCGATGCAACTGTCTTTTGAGCTGCATAGGTCAACAGCAAGCTAGGCTATTAATGGTTAATCCGACGCGGGCTTTGATCTCGTGACCTCTTGGTCCGTAGTGATTTATTGCAACTGGCTACTAAGCAGCTACTTTGATGAAAATCTAGAGAGTTACTTTCTGACAATTGGGACATTCTTGGTCTCCCAATGTCAGAAAGTAACTCCCTAGATTTCCAGAAAAGTAGCTGAAGTTACAAATACACAACAAAGGAAATGCTTTGCTATTTTACAATAGCAACTGTATCGATGTGTCTTTATTATATGGAAACGCAGTGTAACGTGTTCTTGGCAGCCAGTGCCTTCTTCCCAAGCTCTGATTCCTTTGTTCTGTCTCTTTAAAACAGCGGCTTCTTCCCGCATCAACTAGCAGCCTGGGACGGCGCATTCCTTTGAGCTATGGCAAATGGTATTTTCCACTACTGCTGAGAAACATCTGCCTGGCTGGCAGACAAAGCAGGACTACGGATTCTTCCAATCCCAGGCCTCACCACAAACATGTGTGTTTCCAGGCTCATTTCAGAGCTTGCATTGACTGTTGCACTGCCATCTTATATCCATTAAAGTATCCGTTTAGAAGGCCTGTGCTGAGTTCTGTGACTGGAGTCATCTAAAGCTCCCACGATCAGGAATTTTAGTTTCAATAAGACTGGATTCTCTGTCACAGGACTTCTCTAACTTCACTCATTTGACCTTAATACATTGGGATGCGATCCGTTTATAACAGACCTGGACAAACTTTGCCCCTTCGGGTGTTTTGGACTTTAACTCCCACTCCTGGCAGGAATCAGCCAGGTCTTAAAGCTGCAAGGCTTTTCAATGCTAATCAAGGGGATTAACTGCAACATTCACACTTGAGTTCTTTCTCCCACCCTGGACCTTCCACAGGGATATAAACCTCAACAGACCTCACAACCTCTAAGGATGCCTGCCATAGATGTGGGCGAAACGTCAGGAGAGAATGCTTCTGGAGCACGGCCATACAGACCGGAAAACTCACAACAACTCAATCAGTTGCCAGTTAATACCTCCTAAACAAAGTATGCCCCCAGTCCAGTTTTTTGCAGGCTTTGCGAGTGTAAGAGAGAACCAAATCCTGTTCTGAAGTGTCACAGATTGTTGTGCACATTGGAGAAGTTTTCATTACTTTGGTGGCGCAGTGGGTTAAACCCTTGTGCCAGCTGAATTGCTGACCTGAAGGTTGGGTTGTTGACCTGACGGTTGGCAGTTCGAATCCACAAGACAGGGTGAGTTCCCGTCTGTCAGCTCGGGAACATGAGAGGAGCTTCCCAGCAGGATGGTAACACATCCGGGCGTCCCCTGGGCAACATCTCTGTAGATGGCCAATTCTCTCACACCAGAAGCGACTTGCAGTATGTTTTCAAGATGCTTCTGACATGATAAAAAAAGTCTAGTTTGAGATAATTTTCTGTACTAACCAGCCAAGGCATCTTACAGCAAAAACAGCAAGCACTGGTCCTGAAACCTATTGAACGGCAGTGCTATATTTTGCCACATATTTTCTGACTAATGGAAAAGAGAAACAAATATATGAAAATATCACAAGGAGAGCACTTGCAGCTTTGCCGTAGTCGCCTCATTATGTTTGCACCTCTCACATTCCCTTGTCTCACATTGGGCCTTCCTCTCTGGCACTCGTCACCACTTATATCTGCCACTCTTGCTCCTTGCGCACTCTTCATTGTTTTGCTTATAGCTTGGCCATGCTTTGCTTTTGGGTCCTGCTCTTGCCCTTGCATGTCTCACCCTCCCTCTCCTCATCCTTCTTCTCCTCTTCACCTTGTGCTGCCACATTCCTTCCCTCCTTTGCCTTGCACCCATGTGCGGAACCTCTCACGTTCCCTCCTTTTCTCCCCAGCTCTGCAAAATGCGTGCCTCCCCCTCCCCTTCCCATTTCACTTTATGTTGCCACCTGCCTATATACTCTGAAGGAGCAGAGCCTGTGCGCAAAGCTATCAAATGCCGCTTTAAACAAAAGGCAGGAAGCCAGACAGGTAAAGGTAGTGAAGCTTCAATGGCTGCAAGGCAAAGAAAGGGAGCAGAAAGAAACAAAGCAAAGGAGCAGGAGCAACTGCAAAATGAGAGGCACATGTGAAATGGGCAAGGCGCAGGGATGGCTTCGGAAAAAGGCAAACACCAAAAAAGAGTGGGCCAGAACAGCGATTCCAGACCATTTTCCAGAATATGGTTTTTTTTTCTTCTCCCAGAATGGATACTACTACTACTACTATTACTAATAATAATAATAATAATAACAACAACTTTATTTTTATACCCCGCCCCATCTCCCCGAAGGGACTCAGGGCGGCTTACATGGGGCCTTGCCCAATACAACAATCAAACATCAATACAAAGCAAGAGCACAATTAACCCAATAAAAACATCAACATCAGTAAAAAACAATCATTAAAATCAGCAAGAAGCATACAATGTTAAAAACTAGAGAAGCAGTCGCACTGGAATTTCTATGGCTAAAAAAAATCCAAAACGTTTTGCAAAATTCTAAAAGAAATCCCCACTTGTTGCAAAATCCCATAACAAAACCTTTTTTTGCAAAATTCCAAAATGAAACCCCCCATTTTGCAAAATTCCAAAACAAAGCCGCACGTTTTGCAAAATTCCAAAACCAAAGCCGCGCATTTTGCAAAATTCCAAAACAAAACCCCAAATTTTGCAAAATTCCGTAACAAAAATTCCATCTCATCTAGTCCAATTGAGTTTGGTAGGTTGGACTTCCTGTGAAATTAGTTTTGAGGGGTATCTTCTGCAGAGCAGATGCTTTGACTGGAACGGACACAAGAAAGTGGTTCCTGTGGAATGGCTGTGGCCAGGCATATTATGTGTTTGCATGACATGCCGAATCGTTATCTTCTATACAATAATTACAGATGCAGGAGCCACCTCCTCTTTTCACAGTAGCAACTCTGATTCCCAGCCTTATTTAAGATGGAAGGACAAATCTTGCACAGAACCCCAGGAGTGCCAGCTGCATAAGTGAGAAACAGGTCCAATCCTACCACCCATCCCTTCAAGCATCAGAAAGCATGTGTGCATGAGGGAGAGAAAGAGAGAACGCATGAATGAGCCTAGTGGCAAGCTGTGGGAAGGTAGAGCTGCATACCAAGCAGTCTGCCCAGAGTTTGACAAACCGGTTTGCTCACATCCAGTGCAGTGGAGGGTTCTGTTGTGTCACCAGTGTTGCAAGAGGATTCGGCTTCCAGTCCATTCAGCTCGCGCATGGGGAATTACCTGCGCAAAGGGAGGGTATTTCCAGCTTTTTTTTTGCCTCAGCCTTTCCTGTTGCCTTGGCCAATGCTGGTGACAAAGGTTGCAAGAGAAGGCCCTCACCCACCCCATGGAAATTGATTTATCTTGCAACCAGTTTCCCACTTTGTGTACTATGCAAGAACCTCCAGTCCTTCCCTGTTTGCAGAATGCAAAATCTTGGCTGCCGGCCAATTAAAGATTTTTAGTCAACTTAAACATGCGGCTTTCCGGCAACAGCTAATCCATGCATCGACGGGTTTCAAACAGCAAAATGGCTTGCATCCAACTGCACATGGATGTGTAAAGTGGCCAAGATGTGTACAAAAAAGGATGTAGATCCACTCTCTTTAGCAGTATAAGAGAAGAAAGGATTTGGCAAGCACCATCCAGGACATCAATGTCGCAGGATACAAAAAGTTGCATCTGCTGCAGTTCTACCTCCCTGTGCAAATAAAGTTGCTGATGGACATTGCAGGTCCTGAATGTTCAGGTGCCATGTATCTAGAGATGCGTGAGGGATGAATTCCCGGTGTTTCTAATTCTCCTGGATACAAATACACCAGCAGCTCAGTGGTTTAACCTGCTGCACCACCGGGTTAACTATGCCTATTTCCTCTTATTCATGCTTCTAAAATGCATGTTCTTGTAATATATGTGTTGTGCAGCTTTGGGCTTTCCTTTCACTTCTGAGTGCATCAACAGCTGCACGTCCTTTGGCTTGAGTCCTGTTGCATCATTGGCTACAACTCTACTTGTAGAGCTTGCTGTGGGCTGGGCAGACCCAAACTTTTCTATCATTGCCAATTCCTTTTCTTCTTCTGCCATTTTCTTGTTTTCTTCCACAACTACTTTTGTTGTCCTTTGCTTCTGTTTATTTATTTGCAACCTGCTTCTCCCTCCCTCCCTGTCTCTCCCATTTTCGGCATCCTCTCCTTCCATCTGCCGCTCTTTCTGCCCTTCCTTTTCTGCCTCGACTTGCAGGCTGCCAAGGGGATGGCCAGGTTATTGTCACCAGAGACTCTGAGCCAAATACTTGCAGAGGGCTTTTGAAATGTAGGCTGCGGGCTATAAACAGCTCTAGCTCACCTCGCTGTGTTGGGGGACTCAATGCCATTCTTCTTCTTCCAGGCGAACAGAGGCCTGGAGAGAGCGAGAGAGACAAATCTGGCAGACTTCTCTCCTGTGCTTTTCCATTGGGCCACATTTCCTTTCTCACCTGGCTGTAATGCTAAGGAAGGAAGGAAGGAAGGAAGGAAGGAAGGAAGGAAGGAAGGAAGGAAGGAAGGAAGGAAAGAAGGGGCTTTGCTTTTTGGAGGTAGCTGGTGAGCAAAAGGTTGCCGTGTGTCTCCATGGAGACAAGACAGCAAGCCAGACAGTGCATGTGTAGATCTGAGGTTAAAGCTGATTAGCAAATGTCAGCGGGATCATGGCAGCAGTGTTTCTCGGACTGCCCTCCATCAGCGTTGGCGTGAGTCCCTGCCAGAGAGGGAAACGCAGCAGTCAAGGGCAGGCTGAAAGGAGCGGAGTGAGGGCTGGGAGAGGGGGCCCTGCCTTTGAAAGCTTCTGCTCCTTCTTCCAAGGCGCAACATTAAAGAATTCAACAACAGAGAACCTTTCTGCAGCTGCAAAGCGTATCACCATCACTGCTGCTTTACCTTTGACCATCAGCACAGCAAACGCCTTCCTATCCAGGCAAATTTGTTTTCTTTTTCTTTTTTTCCCAACTGCCTTCAACAACTTCATGCATTCGATTTATAATTCAGTTCAAATCAGATAAATGTATGATCACTTCACGTTATAGCATCTCTATAAATAACTTTCCTGACCTCCAAGCGTGTCATAACTTAAAACAAATAAATAAAATTGACACATAATAAAAACATAAACAAAGCCATGCTTTCAAACAAAGCCAAAATGTTACAGTAGAGACTCACTTATCCAAGCCTCGCTTATCCAAGCCTCTGGATAATCCAAGCCATTTTTGTAGTCAATTCCATACCTCACAACCTCTGAGGATGCCTGCCATAGATGTAGGCGAAACGTCAGGAGAGAATACTTCTGGAACATGGCCACACAGCCCGAAAGACACACAACAACCCTGTGATCCCGGCCATGAAAGCCTTCGACAACACTTTGTAGTCAATGTTTTCAATATATCGTGATATTTTGGTGCTAAATTCGTAAATACAGTAATTACAACATAACATTACTGCGTATTGAACTACTTTTTTCTGTCAAATTTGTTGTATAACATGAAGTTTTGGTGCTTAATTTGTAAAATCATAACCTAATTTGATATTTAATAGCTTTTCCTTAATCCCTCATTATCCAAGATATTTGCTTATCCAAGCTTCTGCCGGCCCGTTTAGCTTGGATAAGTGAGACTCTACTGTATTAAAATCTATTATGTGCCTGGGGGAAAAAGGCCCTGTCTTGTTTATCCAACATTCTCTCTCTTGGTGGCCAAACAGTGGTTCATACAAGATAATAAATAATGCAAGCAACGTGTTAACAAACAATACAGTAAATAAAACAGTATGCACACTAATAATAAGTAACTAAGTAAAGCAAAGAAATTGGAACAGGAATGCATATCTGACACCGTGGTGAGCAAAATGCTACCATGAGACGCATGCAGCCTGCAGCGCCAAATACAGTAGAGTCTCACTAATCCAAGCTAAACGGGCCGGCAGAAGCTTGGATAAGCGAATATCTTGGATTATAAGGACTGATCAAGGAAAAGCCTATTATACATCAAATTAGGTTATGATTTTACAAATTAAGCACCAAAACTTCATGTTATACAACAAATTTGACAGAAAAAGTAGTTCAATACGCAGTAATGTTATGTTGTAATTACTGTATTTATGAATTTAGCACCAAAATATCACGATATATTGGAAACATTGACTACAAAAATGGCTTGGATTATCCAGAGGCTTGGATAAGCGAGGCTTGGATTAGTGAGACTCTACTGTATAGTTTTTCAAAGCAAAAAATTGCACCAAAGTGTCCTCTAGGTTAGGGGGAACTTTCGTATTTGCCCCTTCTGTGGGCAGCAAGATTTTGCAAAAAATTCAAAATGTTTTGGGGTTGTTTTTTTTTTTGCTCCCAAATTCCCTCTAGGAAATGCGTGTCATTTCCCCCCACTTTTGGGTACTCTATGGGCCAATGTATGCCTGGGGAAGACTGATGTGAACAGGAAGTGAAAAGGAAGTGACTCCCTATTGTTCGAAAACATCCCCTCCTGTGGCTAAAATAGGCCAGAAAAACATTTGAAAAGGTTGAAAAATCTCCAGAGGGTGCCGGTGGCCATATGGTTGCAAAAAAGGATTTGTTTTTTTGGGGAGGGGTACTGCCCTCTAGTCTTCCCTATTGCTTTTTCCTGATTAGCACATATGCCCATGTTTCTAAACTACCTAGTAGTAGTAATAACAATAACAACATTTTTTATTTATTACCTGCCTCTCTTGGTGCTCCATGGCAAGGTACAATAAAGTCAAAAACATATAAAGATAAAATAGATACAACGGGGCAATTCCAACTTGGAACTAACTATTGTTACTTATATAACCATCCTGCTTAGGCTCAGGTGACTTGGGGACAGGTGATGGCATTTACTGTTGCCATCCTGTTGCCATCATAGCTGCAACCATGGAGTGCAAAATTGCTCCTGGTCATTGATTTTTGCCATTGCTGGGCAGTGGAGCCCTTCCTACCACCAAGTACAGACATTGACTCATTGCCACAGCATCTGAACATGCAGATTCTCCCAGGGTTGATTCGGAGTCCTCCGCTCTACATCCACCCTGAGGGATGTGGCCCATGTAGATGCAACCCCAGCTTCCCCGACTTAAACCACAGCAAGTACTAAAGCTGTGCAGTACAATCCCATGCCTGCCCATGCCTACTTAAAAGCAAATCCCATTCAGTTCAATGGGCCCAGTTCCCAGGTAAGTGAGTGCACAATTACATCCTTAGCTGATCTAACAAAGCCACTGATGTAAACCCACATAAGCTTGCAATCGTCTTAATTTATTTAGATGTATGGCCCTGCTAAGAATCAAGAGAGGCATGGGTCAGAGTTGCTACATAAAGGCTCTTGTGTGTGTTGAAGCAGCGAAAGCTAAATCGTTATTTGCTGACCTTTCCATGACTTTAGTTTCTTCACTGCTCCTTCTGCTGTGAAATTGGGGAGGGGAAGAAATGCGCAAGGACTGGGCTCCAACGAAACAATAATCCATAGCAAACTGAGCAGGGTGGTAAAGAGAGATCGGGAGGGGGTGAGTGGGAGGAATGAGGAAGGTGCATCGGCTCTGCATAGCAAGCCATGTTCAGCTCCTGATTCTTGTTATGTGCCATCATTCATTGCATTGTGCTTTTGGGCACTCTGAAAGTCTCACTGGGAGGGAGGACAAGGACAAGCAGGACATAATGCTGTGGAGCCGTACATTTCTGTTGCTACGCAGCCTCCCTGAGCCTGGTGCCCTCCAGGTGTGTCTGATGGTCCCCAGATGGCATCGGCATGTCCTACTTTGCAAAACCATTCGGTGAAAGATGGACACAAACTCATCTGTATCTTCTATTTTATAGAGAAGTTTATCATGTTAAACATTATATATGTTTTGAAAGATGTCAGTAAAATTAATAATTATATATTTTTAAAAGATAACAATTGGGCCGGGCTGTGGCGCAGGCTGTTGAGCAACCAGCTGCAACCAGCTGAAATGAATCACTCTGACCAGGAGGTCATGAGTTCGAGGCCAGCTCAGAGCCCCGTGTTTGTCTTGTCTTTGTTCTATGTTAAGGCATTGAATGTTTGCCTTATATGTGTAATGTGATCCGCCCTGAGTCCCCTTCGGGATGAGAAGGGCGGAATATAAATACTGTAAATAAAAAAATAAATAAATAAACATAAATTATGCAAGGTAACGTCGTTCCTGAAAAAGTGCCTTGCCAACTGAAGTGGATTCTATGATGTGGCATGCACATGCACCATTAATGTTCCAAATGTGCAGGTTCTACTGTGTGGCTCCAGTCAAAATACCAAAGGACAGGATGCAGGTTGGAGCTGTGATGGGTCATAGTGCAATACATAGTTCTCCAGGCCACAGTAACAAATGTTCCTCAAGCGTGGGGACTTGCCTAATAAAAGTAAGACCATTTAGCTTTTCTAAATCATGGTGAAAAATCGCAGATGATTTTACATTAGCTGGGAAAACCCAGCTTCTTATGTAAATGTAAACTATTTTATAAAATATTGGGACGTGAGCGCCGTTATTTCTGGCTTTGCTAAAAGGAATCTGGCAAGAAATACTGCAAGTCTCTGGAATCTGGAGGCACTGTTGACATTTCTGTTGCGATTCTGTAAGAATGTCGACATCGTTGGTCTGGTTTTGTGCAGATACAACAAAACCCGACAATGGATGACTCCTAAATCTAACACTGGCGCATGAGGCTTAAACAATGGCTTGTCTAGTGATGAATGCTGGCTTGGAGCCTGGAATATGGGAATATGAGGATGCTCATGCAGGGAAGACATCAGGAAGCTCCTCTTGTGGGACGTGGAGGGAAACAATGTGGGGCAGGGATGTTATTTCCATAAAGCCAAGGATCAATATATGTAATCAAAAATATTCAAGATTATAAAACTATATTAAACTAACATTCCAAAGGCTTTGGAAAATCAGATCTTTAATTGAGATGTTACACTATTATGTGTCAATGTGTAAGCCCCCCTGAGTCCCTTTGGAAAGATGGAGGCAGGGTATAAAAATAAAGTTATTATTATTATATTATTATTATTATTATTATTATATACAGTCATATTGTATTGTATATGTTATGGCAAGTTATGTTATGGTATATGTTACACTATTAAGTGTCAATGTGTAAGCCCCCCTGAGTCCCTTTGCGGAGATGGAGGCGGGGTATAAAAATAAAGTTATTATTATTATTATATAAAGTCATATTGTATTGTATATGTTATGGCATGTTATGTTTTATGTTATACTATTAAGTGCCAATGTGTAAGCCGGCCTGAGTCCCTTTGGGGAGATGGAGGCAGGGTATAAAATAAAGTTATTATAATTATCATCATCATCATTATTATTATATACGGTCGTATTGTATTGTATATGTTATGGCATGTTATGTTATATGTTATACTACTAAGTGCCAATGTGTAAGCCGGTCTGAGTCCCTATGGGAGATGGGAGGTGGGGTACAAGTAAAGGCTTACTACTACTATTACTACTCGTCATCGTCTCACTCGTTAATTTATAAATATATAATATATTGTATATACTTATAATATTGATAATAATATTATAATGGAATACAATATTATACTACTAATACAATATAATACAATTAATTATATATTATATATTAAATGTAATATTACTAATAATATTACTATATAATGATATAGTACAATATACAGTAGTCTCACTTATCCAACGTAAACGGGCCGGCAGAATGTTGGATAAGCGAATATGTTGGATAATAAGGAGAGATTAAGGAAAAGCCTATTAAACATTAAATTAGGTTATGATTTTATAAATTAAGCACCAAAACATCATGCTATACAACAAATTTGACAGAAAAAGTGGTTCAATGCGCAGCAATGCTATGTAGTAATTACTGTATTTACGAATTTAGCACCAAAATATCATGATGTATTGAAAACATTGACTACAAAAATGCGTTGGATAATCCAGAACGTTGGATAAGCGAGACTCTACTGTAGTAATTTAATGCTTATATTGTGCTATGCTAATAATATATTGTATGTTCATTTGATTTGTAAGCCGCTCTGAGTCCCCTTCGGGGTGAGAAGAGCGGGATATAAATGTAGTAAATAAATAAATAATATTACTACTATTATCGTTATAGTAACTAATAGGCATGGGCAAACTTCGGCCATCCGGGTGTTTTGGACTACAACTCCCATAATTCCTAACAGCCTACCAGCTGTTAGGAATTATGGGAGTTGCAGTCCAAAACACCCGGAGGGCCAAAGTTTGCCCATGCCTAGTAACTAATTTTTCACTAACTATACTATAGAAACATTTTAGAAACGAAATGCCCGTTTCGTAATGGCTTTTGAACCATTTTTTCAAGGGCTGACAACAATAGTCAATACAACAGAAATAGATGGGTGCAGGAGGCTCCCTTTTTTCCTCGCGCGAAAAAGGTATGGAGCCCCGCCCCCTGCCTCGAAGCCCCGCCCACAAGGAGATGGCCCACTTTTCTGGCCTGACAGAAATACCTCCACACCACTAGGGGGCGATGTGTTTTCAGACCATAATGTTAATTGGTCTAAGTAGATAGCCCAGGCATGGGCCAACTTGGGCCTGGGTTTTGGACTCCAACTCCCATCATTCCTCACAGCCTCAGGCCCCTTCGTTTTCCCCCTCAGCCGCTTAAGCGGCTGAGGGGGAAAACGAAGGGGCCTGAGGCTGTGAGGAATGATGGGAGTTGGAGTCCAAAACGCCTGGAAGCCTGAGACAGCCTCCTCTTAAACTCTCGCCAACTCTTTTTATTTCAAACCTCCTTCTCGGGCCTCTTGAAAACTTCCACCGCCATTGTTTACACTCGCCTGGGTGTGGCCGCTTCCGGGGAGGAGAATGAGGAAGTCTGGCGCTTACGCAAAGCACGTAAAAGGAACGTTTGACAGGCAGGAGGGTCCGACCAATGAGACGGAGGCGGGAGGCCGCTGAGGAGCCAATGAGAGCGCGGGCCGGAAGCTGAGGAGCGGATCGGGGCGGGGCTAGCTCACTTGAGGGGAAAAGCCCAGGAATGGCGGACGGGTGGCGGCTGAGGTGAGTCAAAGAGGCTTCGGAAAGGCCTTCCGTCCGGCGAGGCCTCGCTAGAAGGCCCCGCGGATGGCGGGCTGGCTCCTTACGCGAGGGTCGCGGCAGGGAAGGGGGAAGCGGCCTTCATCCTGGACTTTCACCCAAACCGTCCGCCTAACGGGCCTGGGCTACTGCCAGCCATCTTCTCCACAGGCCCGAGAGCTCTGTTTGTTCATGTTGAGCGTTTTCAGTCCAATGTGTTGTTTTCCCCCCCCACCCTGGACCTTCCACAGATATATAAACCTCACTTGCCTAGTTTCCAACATAATCTCACAACCTCTGGGGGTGCCTGCCATAGATGTGGGCGAAACGTCAGGAGAAAATGCTTCTGGAACATGGCCAGGCAGCCCGGAGAGCTCAAAGAAACCCAGTGATTCTTCCACAGATACATAATATCCCACTTGCCTAGTTTCCAACAGACCTCACAACCACATAGATGGGGACGAAATGTCAGTAGGGAATGCTTCTTGGACATGGCCAGACAGCCCGGAAAACTCACAGCCACCCAGTGATTCTTCCACAGATATATAATATCCCACTTGCCTAGTTTCCAACAGACCTCACAACCACATAGATGGGGGCGAAATGTCAGGAGGGAATGCTTCTTGGACATGGCCAGACAGCCCGGAAAACTCACAGCCACCCAGTGATTCTTCCACAGATATATAATATCCCACTTGCCTAGTTTCCAACAGACCTCACAACCACATAGATGGGGGCGAAATGTCAGGAGGGAATGCTTCTTGGACATGGCCAGACAACCCGGAAAACTCACAGCCACCCAGTGATTCTTCCACAGATATATAATATCCCACTTGCCTAGTTTTCCAACAGACCTCACAACCACATAGATGGGGGCGAAATGTCAGGAGGGAATGCTTCTGGGACATGGCCAGACAGCCCAGAAAACTCACAGCCACCCAGTGATTCTTCCACAGATATATAATATCCCACTTGCCTAGTTTCCAAGGCATCTCACAACCTCTGGGGATGCCTGCCATAGATGGGGGCGAAATGTCAGGAGGGAATGCTTCTGGGACATGGGCAGACAGCCCAGAGAGCTGACAGAAACCCAGTGATTCTTCCACAGATAAAGTAGAGTCTCACTTATCCAAGCTTCTGGATTATCCAAGCCATTTTTGTAGTCAATGTTTTCAATATATCATGATATTTTGGTGCTAAATTCGTAAATACAGTAATTACAACATAACATTACTGCCTATTGAACTACTTTTTCTGTCAAATTTATTGTATAACATGTTTGGTGCTTAATTTGTAATTTGATGTTTAATAGGCTTTTCCTTAATCCCTCCTTATTATCCAAGATATTCGCTTATCCAAGCTTCTGCCGGCCCGTTTAGCTTGGATAAGTGAGACTCTACTGTATATAATCTCCCACTTGCCTAGTTTCCAACAGACCTCACAACCTCTGGGGATGCCTGCCATAGATGGGGGCGAAATGTCAGGAGGGAATGCTTCTGGGACATGGCCAGGCAGCCCGGAGAGCTCACAGAAACCCATTGATTCTTCCACAGATATATAATATCCCACTTGCCTAGTTTCCAACAAACCTCACAACCTCTGGGGATGCCTGCCATAGATGTGGGCAAACATCAGGAGAGAATGCTTCCAGAGCATGGCCATACAGCCCGGAAAACTCACAAGTCAATCAATTGCCAGTTAACACCTCCTAAACAAAGTATGCCCCCAGCCCAGTTTTTTGCAGGCTTTGCGAGTGTAAGAGAGAACCGAATCCTGTTCTGAAGTGTCACAGATTGTTGTGCACATTGGAGAAGTTTTCATTACTTTGGTGGTGCAATGGTTAAACCCTTATGCCAGATGAACTGCTGACCTGAAAGTTGGGCTGTTGACCTGACGGTTGGCAGTTCAAATCCACAAGACAGGGTGAGTTCCTGTCTGCCAGCTCTAGCATGGGGGAACATGAGAGGAGTTTCCCAGCAGGATGGTAACACATCCGGACGTCCCCTGGGCAGCATCTCCTTAGATGGCCAATTCTCTTACACCAGAAGCGACTTGCAGTATGTTCTCAAGATGCTTCTGATATGATAAAAAAAGTCTAGTTTGAGATAATTCTCTGTGCCAACCAGCCAGGGCATCTCTTACAGCAAAAACAGCAAGCAAAGGTATGATATGAGGCCTGTCTGTAGTCTGCTATACTAACCATGTGGTCTGCACCCCCTTTTATAACTTCTCAGGATCCATAGAGTAAAGGAAGCAGCATACCAGAAAATACATACAGGAAACAGTAATAATAATAATAATAATGTATAATTGTTGTTGTTATTATTATTATTATAACAACAACAATTATAAATAATGATGATGATGATAATAAACCTTTATATGCTGCCCTATCTCTCCAAGACGACTCCAGGCGGTTTCCAACATAAACAAAGCATTTAATTGTTCAATAGAGACCACACAACCCAAGTAAACATCATAAAATAGAAACAAACAATCCTGCTAAAACAACCACAAAAATTAAAAATCCACTTTCAGTCTGCTCCATCAGATGCGTTCAAAATACCAATGGCCAGAATTTCAGACTGGACATGGCCAACTATGAAGGGCTAGGCAAAGGCTAATATGACAGAATGTCATAGGGCGGGGAAGTGGATAAAAAAACACAAAATACAAAATTGCAGAAACAATAACATAAAACAATAAGAGCCAGCATAAGTATCTCACGTCATAAACCCCCTTGGTTAAAATCAATAAAATACAGCAATAGCTGTAGGTATAAAACAATAATAATCTTAGCCATGTAAAGTTCTTGGTGAAATCTATGAGTCCTCACATATTTATTAAAGGTATCTAAATATGATCAAAGGCTAGTCGAATCAACCATATTCATTATCTTTTTGGATCATTCAGCCTCTGGTGGTGTAATGGGTTAAATGGTTGTGCTGGCAGGATTGTTGACCGAATCTAGAGAGAGCAGGATGAGCTCCCGTCTGTCAGCTCCAGCTTCCCATGCGGAGATATGAGAGAAGCCTCCCACAGGATGGTAAAACACCAAAACATCTGGTCATCCCCTGGGCAGTGTACTTGCAGATGGCCAATTCTCTCATACCAAAAGCAACTTGCAGTTTCTCAAGTCGCTCTGACACGGAAAAGAAAATCAATTTCCTGTTGTCTCACTCATGTTCTTAATGATGAGTCAGATGCTTGTGTCTCTGGGATTGCATGTATACCTTATACAGTTAGGCTGAACATAATTTTATAGACAATTTTGGTAATACTTTTGTGCATAAAACATATTTTGTGTACATTGAACCACCTGAAAGTAAAGGGGTTGCTATTTTAGTTACAAATGAGGAAAATTTTGGAGTATTTTGGTGTTCAGAATTTCAGATAAAGGATGCCCAACCTGTGTATGTTTTGTGCCTGTGAAATTTGCTTTGCTTGTGGAAATCTCACCCTTTGTGTATTTGTGCATGCTATCAGTTGCCCTTACGTGTAAAATCTATTATGAGTGGAATTGTTCTAGAATTTAGCTTGCGTGTTGGGTTTTAAAACCTTTATCTGTTTTATTGAGGGTTTTTTTTATTGGGCTGGGAAATGTCTGGCCCACCAGTTGATGATTGATTGGTTTTTTACTATCATTGCTGGGATAGACAGTGATGATGCCACCCTTTAAACACTGTAAATTGATTATCCTGTAAATTTTACTATAGTTCCCATACCTAAACTGCCCTGTTTTATAAACTGTTTATTAATGTTGACATGAAATCTGAGTATGTATTATATATTGTCAACAAAATGTATAATTAATTGCTTGGAGCCTATATCCTCTGTCCATTTTGGTTCCATTTATGGGAGGGAAGAACTAGTTCAAATGTTTGAGATGGTTCTGCAAATAATGTTTTAATGAATGAAATCTCAGCAGCTATCTGTAAAAGACATGTTGAGAAGAAATTGATTGCCATCACGTTTATAATGTCAAAGGTTGACTTCAGATGGATGCAGCAATGATTAATTTAAGATATTAAATCTATTCAGGCAAGAATGCATGTACATTTTGTAATGACTTCCTTTTCTTACAATTAAAGTAATTGGATTATATTTAATGAGCTATTTACATTTAATAATTAAGAAAAGACTTATCTTTCCAGTATTCCCTAAGTACAACAAACGGAAGGGTGGGGGTATTCAGTGCTGGGATATAATTAACAAGCCATAAGTTGAGACTGAAATAGCGGCTGAGCTGTTGTGAAAAAGGCTGCTTTATTTCAGTGATTTAGAATTACTGTTGAAAGAACAGTGCATAATTTAAAATCTGAATTAAGAGAAAGAGAAATTTTATCGTCCTGGCATTTGCCAGCAGACAAGATGGGTGAGCTCTGTAAAGGGAAGTTACATTTGCTTTGCTCTGTGTAGGGAGGCAATGTGATTTTTGCAGTTGTATGCATGCTGATAATTTGTCTAACCTTGGCTCAGGCTTTGTAAGTTTAAGAGCAACACATGCAGCACTCAGGTAATCCGTTAGTCTGTTCCTGGTGTCAGATTTGATATAATTCAAAGCTGAAAACAGCTGCTCACAAGCATAAGATGATACAGAGTAAGGCTGCATGTCAATTCCTAGGGCCCCTATAGACTTCAAGGTGTCCTTTTAGGCCAGGAGCCCTTGAAGTGTTTGCCCAGCTCTCTCCTTTGTAATAGCACCTCCCTGGGATTGATTGCTGGCCTCCCACCCAGATCCCAACCAGAGCTGACCCTGATTAGCTTCCCAGATCAGATGGGACCTGGGGCCCTTCAGGGAGGAAGGCTACCTTTGAGGGGCTAGGAAAGAAGCCACGTAGGCCAGAGGGGGCCCAGTCCATAGCTGGGGAGGGAAGGTGAGAAGGCCAATGTTTGTTGAAGGAGAGGGCGCTGGGTGGTGTGGCAGACCCGGTGGGGGAGGCCAAGGAAAAAGTGGCGGGCTAGATCCTGTCCCATGTCCCTTCCTTTGTCAGAAGCCCTTCTCCTGAGGAATGTGTGCTTATCCCCAGAGAGGGCTCTGCGTACCCCCTGTGGCACGAGTGGCATAGGTTCACCAGCACTGCTCTAGTTCATGTATGTTTTAAGTGTGTAGAAAATGCAGAGCATTTTCTAGATGAAGAAAGCAATATAGTCACCATATGCAAATGAAAACAAATAATCTACAGGTGCGGGATAAATCTGTTTGTAAAAAAGTGCATGCCATGAATATTAACCTACAAAGAGGTTAGTAATGTTATGGAATATTGTTGGACCTGGACAAAGAAAAGAACCAATTTATTCAAAGCTTATTTTTGTCGTCTTCCTAAAGACTACTTATTTTAAAATTTCATTTCATTTTTTTACCACTTACAAGTGACCATTTGCTTCTTTTAAAATATCTTTACAGCTGGTGCTGCAATTCTGAAGCCATATGAGGGATTAAGGATGAGTCATTCTGGGCACAGCAGTCCTGTACAGTAGGCTTCACCTACGGTGTGGAGATCACTTATACGGAAAGAGACTCCAATATGGCTTTTTCCTTGGCTTTTGAAAGCTGGTGATTTCATCATACAGGAAAGTACAACTTGGAAGAAAATCCCCGTTGAATCTACTTTCAGGTAATGGTTATAGAATTCCAGCCATGTCGTTGCATCCTCTGCTTATGCCTTTCTAATGTTGTAGAATAGGAGAACGTCCTTGACAGATGCATGATTGAAGTACTGTTCTTGAGAATACTGCAGAATAATATCTCACAGTTTGTGAGACTAGATTGCAGAAAGTGGCTTCAGTTTCCAGTGGAGCATCAACACCTCTGCATCAATATCTCTGGCTATCCCAAGATTGAATTCACTGTTTGATGTTGCACTAACATGTGGTCACAGTAAAGCACAGGTACCAAACATAGTTTAGCAGTTGGTGAAGTGTCTTGCTTTTTTGTCCCTTTGGAGTCTGCAGTATTCTTGAGAAGTAACTGGGACTTCATTGCTGACTTCTGCTCCCATAGCTTTAGAAGTTTGTGGTTTTATTTTAGCACTAGTAGAACTTTATTGTGATTACGCAATGATTTGTAAGGTTCTGTCAAGATATATTTGTAGAAAAGTGAAATCTGTTGGGAAAATAGGCGTGTGTTAATAATTTAACACCAAAAGAACATGTACTAGAATGTATTACTAAAATATAAGAATGGAGGAACAAATATTTTCTGAAGCCGGCTTCAGAATGTATACATTCGTGAGAAAATGAATGTACCATGGTTCCTTATAGACCAGTATGCTATTTTGACACAGTTGTTGATATTCATAAACAAATGTGACTTTTAATTATTCATTGGCTCTTGTCAGTCTGAAATTTCTATAAAAACTAACATTTCAGCGATAGGACTTGTAATTTGTAGCAAGTTGGGCTTAATCTATTTGGGTTTTTCTGAAATTCACATTCTGAAAGCAGATTTAAAAGAGGTGACTTCAGTATATCAGGTTTTTCTTACATTTTTTCCCCTTGAATGCAGTGCTAATTTGTAATCAGATTCCAAAGGGTTTGGCTATGTGAAAACCATGACCCAGGGCTGTAACATGGATTAGGTCTCATGACATATGGGAAAGATAGTGTGTGGCACCATCTGACAACAGCTTCATAGTTTCCACTTGGGCACTGATGGCTGAGGCTCCTCCCTTGCGTTGGCTTTTAATTGCAGTGCCCAGATGCATGGCATGCTCTTTCTTCTTGGAGGCCATGCCTCCAAGAAGATGTCGTTGTCATCTCTTAGCAGAACTTCTTTGCTGAACTTCCTTTTAGAATTTTTTTTCATCAGTGCGTTTTTTATTTTTATCCCGACTTCTCAGAATTACACAAAGCTAGCCTCTTGCTGGCTGTTTCACAGAGGAACTGTTAACTGCTGAGAGGAGCTTCAAAACTTAAAAGGCTCGGTGTCTTAAGATGTTGGAAGGAACATTTGGTTTGTGTGGGCAGAATGAAATGAGATCTTTCAGTTCAGTGGCCTGGTGGGCATTTCGGGTTTGATCTCTCTTCTTTTTCCAAACCTTCTGATGTGTGTAAGGCAGGTTTAGGTATTCTTTGAAACTGACCCTGAGACCCTCCTGAGGTACCCTGGTGGCTCATTCTGTGTCACTTCAGGATATAAAAGGGGTTGGGGAAGTGTTATTATCATGGGAACTCTTCCCTTGAGTGTTCTGAATTTGTTAAAAAACGCTTGAAAGCTTGATATGACTGAACTAAAGTCTAAAAAGTAACATCACATAAAAGAACTGAAAGTGGTAATCTTGATGCCGTCCTTTCCCCATAAATATCAGTCATGAAACATGCTTTTTGACTTCCTCCAGAAGCTTCCTATGTGCAGCTTTTCTTACAGTTACCTTAGGAAAGGGTGGAGTCCTTCCTTCCTTCCTATTTTCGCTGATTGCATTGAAATGGGGATGGCAGGAACTCCGCAGTATGTTATCAAAATATTTTTCATTCAAGTTAACTCTTTTCAGTGTGTTTCTCTGGTTTTTGATAGTGGCTTGTCTTGTTTATGTGTGTGCTTGCTTACATACATGGTGTTATCTTTAAATGCTTTTTAATAACTATAATATGCTCCAAAGGGCTTACTTATACTGCTGTAAACTGTGTTCCGTAATAACTATATCTTGGTAACTAGAAGGATTTTTAATGTCGGTAAACTCTGCAGGTCAGTAATGTGGTGTTTCTTTCAGCCAAATCTGTTACGGTCACAATGTGTACAAGAGGGATGCTTCTGCCTTCAACATGGCTGTTCGGAAATGCTAGAAATAGGCAGCCAGCCATGTATGTAAACTTCATGGACCACGACTCAGCCATTTCTGCTTTTTGAAGCTTAAAATAGCTGCCACTGCGGATTACATTGAGGTATAGCCTCTTGTTACAGTGGAGAAAGCCAGTTGTTGTTGGCACAGGGGTTAAGATGCTTGTCATCTTGTATTCTGTGACTATATTTGTTAGGAGGGTGCCCACATGCAGTTGACTTGAGAGTTCTCTTATTTCCTTTCTTTGCTAGTGCATTTTCAGAGAAAACTACGTTTTAAATGCTGTGGATTTGAAAGCAGGAGCAAAGGAATTGTCCTTCCATGTTCTCTGCAAAGCTAGGGTGGGGGGCAAAGTCACAATATGTTCTTGTAGTGTGGGGAAGGGGCTCTCTATGTCCTTCTCCCTTGCTTAACTGTAAGAACATGTTAGCACTTCTGCTTCCTTTTGTGTGTGTACAATGTCTCCTTTTTTGACATTTGCCTTGCCCTCTCTTGCATTTCTATCATTCTTGCTAATGTATTTATGTAAAGGGAGTGTACCATTCTATAGTTTTAGGCTGATTCCAAAATACTCCTACTTTGTCTCTTGTGATTTTAAATGGGATATATATCTAGGACCAACTTTACATACAGTATGTCACAGGAGACATGCATAACATGGTGATTTTCTTTTTAGATTTTTGAGAATATGTTGATTGGAGTTGTGTTGCCCAGTGCAGAAGGTGGGTTTCAAATAGGGTTGTATCAAGGACAGGGTTGTTTAATAATTTTCCTGCACAATATTTTTGCAGCTCTTATTATCTCCAAATTGGAGAAGATTCTGGTTTTTCCAATTCTGTACATATCATGGCCCATATCTCCCCTCCATCCCAGTGAGGATGTTTAGGGCAGGTGGATGGTCCTGGGGATATCGGTGTTACATCTTACAAAAGCTTTTTGTAAAACCTCTTTATTAATGAACCCTCTTAAAATGAAGCTTTTTAAAGTAAAACTTTCAAACTCACATGGATACAGATCAAGCAGGAAAATGATTCTTCGTGTGGATAAGAAAGGGTTTGCTAGAACGAATATATATTTCTGGAAAGATATATATATCCAGAATATATTTCTGGAAAGATATATATGCAGTAGTAGTAGTAGTTTCCTGCAGTTTTGATCTTTCTGCAACCATCATTGCTAAAGATTGCTAGTGTCTCAGTGGTTGTTCCTTTTTCAGTTCCTTCTACATCTAAAAACCAGAACTTTCATAAAATTCAGAAAGCTGCATTGGTCATATTGTTGAAACATCCTATACCAAACGCCACTGGGGTTGATACAGCAGAGAGCAAGTTGGCTCAAAAGCAACAAATCTGTTCATTGTGATATGGAAGGAAGAAAATTGAACACTATATAGTAAGGAAATCCTGTGTTACTCTTATCTTTGCAGATAGGTGCCCACACGGGCTTCATAATCAGAACTGTGCAAATATTTGAAGTTTTAAGTGTATATGTGGATAGAAATAGGGTGAGATTAATGCTCATATCTAGAAGGTTTTGAATGCTGAATTGTAGAGGTACAGGGAGCCTATTTATATGTAAGTAATCTGCTCTTTTTCAGTGCTGTTACAACATTTCTGTGCTACCACTAAATAAAAACATTTTTTTAAAAAAAGAACCATGTTTTTATTATGTGCTTCCTGAGCAGTACACAGTTGAGCTAAGCTTGAAACTTACTGACCTCGTTTAATGCTTAAATACTTCTTTTCCTAGATGGGGTGGAAATGCCACTTAGCCATAATGTTGTTATTTTGTTGTCAGTTGATTTTGCTAAATTAAGGTACTGTGTACAGATTTATGGTCCTTTTCCTTGTAACATATTGTCAGACTTTTATTTGGATTTAATAACAAATGTGGTTTTATTAGTCATTGTGACGAAAAGTAACAATTCAGTGCTGTGTATCTAGCTTCTTTGTATTACTGGATTTGTAACATAGTTCCACAGATACTCAGCAGAAACACAAGTGATTGCATAAGTTTGGTATTTGAATCTGAGTCATACATAGTTTTACATACTTTTCATGTATGAGCTGAAGTAGAAGTAGAGGGATAATGTAAGGATACTGTGTTTATTGTTTGTATCTGTCATCACAGATGGGGTGTGAATTGTGCATTCCTTATTTGTGACTGAGCTGTGAGTCTAAGAAGCTGTGATGAGTTTACTGGAATTCAGCGAGCATCCCACTTGTTATGCATTGTACAAAATTGTTCCTACAGATGCTATCCCCAAAATCAGACCCCCATCTCTCTGATAACACATTCTGTATCAAACCCCTCCTCCCTCTTGCATGGCAACCAGTACATAAGGCACATGTGGAAATGCTTGCCGTGTGATAACTTTACAGTGATATGCATGCGATCCTATGTCCCACTACAGGATTGCTATTTTCAGTATTAAATACCTGTAATGCCTAAGTAGCCACGGCAGCCATATGAGTATTACAGTAGAGATTATTCTTGCACAGAGGTAGGTTTGTAAAGGAAAAGCCATATACCCTGTTCAAGCAAGAGCATGGTGTGTAGATTTGATGAAATCTTTAGCCTTAGCTTCCCACCTGTAAGACAGGTAAAAAAGACTTTCAAAATTGACATAAGGATGAGTGAAAACTGCTTTGAATATTGAGAAGTACAACACATTCTGTGACTGTTGGAAGCAGCATTTAGAAGTTTATCTTTACTGTTTACTATGATTATGGATGTAGCACATGCTCCGACCTCTGCAGTACCCAGGCACAGCAAGAGCCATTAGGAGGTGAATGTATTCCTGTCAAGATTTTCTAGCTATTAATTTCTTGAGATTTTTGTAACATCATGTTATGCATAAAACCTTGGCTGGTGTTTTATGCCCTCCAGATCTTGAACTCTACTGCAGTGGCAGGTCACATTTGGAAATTCAGATATTTGGCTTGGGAGGTAATTAGCAGAAGCTAATATCAGCCTCAGCCCCTTAACGCCCTGATAGAAAAGCATCCAGGAATGACTCCTGGACCTCAGAGATAAGCTGCCAGCTGCCACAGAGACTATAAAAGGATGGTTCAAAGTCAAGTATAAACAGCTGACTTTAAAAAAAAACAATGATTCTTGGTTGTTGCTGTTGGTGACAGGAAGCCATGTTCCCCAAGCTGTCAGCTTCCTGCTTCTATTTTTTCTATTCCATCCACAGCAGATCAGAGTGTTTGTCACAAGACAGCTGTCTCCTCCAGCAGAGTTGTTCACCATCTGACCTGGCAGGAGGGAGGCGGGTGCTCCCTCTTCCTCCCAAAAAATGAGCCAACAAATTGCAGCATTCTTTATTTTTGCTGGTTGGATCTGTTTTTCATCGGTGATTTAAGTGTTCAGAGAAAAATACTCTTTTTTTGCCAGGGCGGGCAGGTTTGGAACGTAGACTGATCGTTCAAGCATTTCAAATGGTAATTTTGTTTGTGTGTGAACCCTAAAGGCACCAGATTCTATTTGAAGCTAAGCAGACTCAGCCCTTGGATGGGAGCCTGCCAATGAATACCTGGTACTGTAGGCTATATTTCAAAGGAAGGAACTGGCAAAACCACCTCTGAGTATTTCTTGCCGAAGAAAACCCTATGAAAATTTTTTAATCACCATAAGTCAACAGAGGACTTGAATTCATATACGTACGTTTACATCTGCCTTTAAGTTGTCTGTTGATTTATGATGACCCCACAAATTTCACAAGATTTTCTTAGGTAAGGAATATCTAGATTGGTTTTGCCAGTACCTTCTTCTGAAATACAGCCTGGTATTATATTTCATGTAACAACTCATTTTTCTTGGTCATAAAAATATGATTGCTCATCCTTATTGTGAAAAATGTGTAATTTTATACCAAAACAGTATATCAAAGCAGAATAAAAATACTGTTTTTAATGGGCAGGTTAACATAATTGCATATGCTTTAATATTAACTTTTTGTGACATTATGTAAACAGATTCTGGCAGATTCTTTCCGTTGGGATGTGGTGGCGTAGGTAAAACGGATGTCTGAACAGGGATATGAATGCAGTGCCTCTGGTGTTGTTTGTTTCTGTGGCTGACTATTCCTTTTCCTTTTGGGGGATTTTTGTCTCTTTCAGAGCGCGACTTGAAGCTGGTCCACCATGCCATTAGTAACGAGAAACATCGAGCCAAGGCACCTGTGCCGTCAAACACTGCCCAGTGTTCGCAGTGAGCTGGAATGTGTGACCAACATCACTCTGGCAAATGTCATTCGACAGCTGGGCAGCCTGAGTAAGTACCATGGCAGGCATTTGCTGCTCTGCCCTCAGGAGCTGTTGTCTGTCTTCTTCCCCTTGTGTTCCTCTTTCTCCCCCATCTGTCTTCCATGGGTCATAAGAAAAGATCTTCTTGGTCAAAGCCTCAGCAAATTATGATTTCTTCCTTCGGCCATTGATTGTGCTGTTGTAGAAAATGTGAGTGTGGTCAGAGGGATGTGCACCACCACTGTATCAAACATGCAGATGGAATGAGGATGTTGCTGTCATGATGTCCTCTTGAATTTTGAAGGAAGTTGCATATAGACAAAAGATCTGAACTGAGAAACTATATCTGAGTGGATAGTAATCTTTTAGGGGTGTAATAGTCTGTTACCCTTTATTCCTCTTTCAGGCAAGTTTGCAGAGGACATATTTGGAGAGCTTTTTATTCAGGCAAATACTTTTGGCTTTCGGGTGACCTCCCTCGCCGAGAGAGTTGATCGCCTTCAGGTCAAAGTCACTCAGTTGGATCCCAAAGAAGAAGAAGGTAATGGAGTAGAACTATGTATTTTGAGACAAACTGTGCTGAAGGATCATCACAGTGACTAATACATTCTTATTTCTTTGGAATTAACTTAGACAGTGGGTTGGGGCACCTTTCAGTGTACCATCAATTATTGACAAGGACATGTTGCATGTTCTGTGTAGTCAAGAATGTCTTTGTAGTTCCTCATCATGTTAGTACATCATTGGGAAAGGTTTATCTGATAGTCACCTAGCAGTGATGGCAAAGGTGGCAACCCCTTGCTTACTGCATAATTCAAGAGCAGGACCTCTTACTTTGTGGCCTCCTCCACAGAGTTTCTGCCCTCTTCTCATTCTGTCACTTTTCCCAGCTTGATGCACTCGTATGTTTTGTACTGCAATCCCCCTAATTCTCAGCAACTAGCCATGCTGGTTATTGGCCCTGACCATTGAGAAGGGAACACTACATTGAGGAAGAGTTATGAATCTATAGAAAAGCTGTCTCAGAGCGGCATATAACTAGCATCAAGAACTGTAATTGCCACTGTTATGTTTATCGTGTACTGGGGGTCCACATTGGACTGACCAGGTTATCTGCAAGGCTTCTGGACTGGGTTGGGTTCCTGGGATTTCTTCAAGCCACTAGTATTTATCACAACCATAGTTTTGTGTATATGTTTTCAGCACTTTATTATTTGACCAATTCACTGAAAATGGTGATACTTCTGTTTCATATTTTACTTTTCAAGAAAAATATTTTAGCTAGCATATAACGCTAGCCAAAATATTTTCCAAGAGCTTCTTGGACTGGTTCTGTCCAATCCCTATGCTGTTGTTATTTTTGAAAGCCTTCTGTTGTGGCTACAAGAAAGAATTTCACAGCAGTTTGTTCTTAAGCCAGCGTACACATACACAGGCTTTTGGACTGTTGATGCTCTACCCAGCAGAGAGGGTTCAAATACATCATCAGATGATATTGAGAAAATACTTTTGTCTTGAAAAGCTTCTTTATAAAAATAGTGAAAGGATCTGCGTTGTAATTACTGAGCTGACTGAGAATAGTTACATAGCAAATGGGACTTTGTATATTGAGTTGACTAATTAAGTTTCTTTTTTTCCTTTTGGTCACCTTAAGTATCCCTGCAAGGCATCAACACCAGGAAAGCCTTCAAAAGCTCCACAATTCAGGACCAAAAACTCTTTGACAGAGACTCTCTCCCTGTGCCTGTGCTTGAAACATACAGCATTTGTAATATGCCACCACCTCTTAACATCCTCTCCTCCTACAGGTAAGACACCTTGTATTCGTAACCAAGCGGGAAGACTGCCTACCCAGTTGATAATGTCGTGTTGTTGGAGAGACATATAAAAGAAGCTCTATGAATGGCAAGGGGGGGAGAGATATTTTTCCTATAAAGACAGGCTGAAATGTTTTGGTCTTTGTAGTGGCGAGAAACGATTACAGGAGAATGTGGGACCATGTGCAACTGGAGATGAAAATAGACGTTTCTATCATTGTTACGAGAGAACTTAGGCTCATACTGCATTTGGCAAGTGATTTAGGAATAGACAAAAGTAGCAGTTTGTGCCAAACTGACCATTTAAGTGCATTGTCTTCATGTATACTGGCAGGCATACTACAACAAGGGGTTGGCCTACAAAAGTAACTATCTTTTGAACAAGTAAAAGATTCAACAGGTAATTTCACGTAGCTGGAAACAATTATCCTTGTTGAGATGTGGTTGTAATACAAAGTGGTTGCTATATGCACTGTATCAAAAATATTTCCTCTTACAACATCACATAGACGCAGCAGGTGCCTAACCTTGCGTAGGACAGGAAGGACAAGTCCAAACCTTTCCCTGTTGCATTAGAGTTTTGAAAGCAATAAGGAATCTTTTCATTGTGCTCTGTTACCTGGGCGATATTGTACGTGGGCTCTAGGTAAACATTTCTTCTTCTTGGTCCATGTGTTTGTATGTGTTTATGTATATATGTGTGTCCTCTTTCCTAGGGATGATGGCAAAGAAGCACTTAAATTCTACACAGATCCATCATATTTCTTTGATCTCTGGAAGGAGAAGATGCTGCAGGATACAAAGGATATAATGAAAGAGAAGCGGAAGCATAGGGTGAGGCTGAGAGCATCTCTTTGTTATTGAGTAGCTCAGCACTTAAACAAGGCAAGGGGGGAAAGACATAATAGACAGCAGCGCTTTGAATTGAGGCAACCCATTTTAGAAATGGGCATAGACATTTTTATTATACAGTTGGATTAGCTTTTATGATTTCAGACTAAGTTGAGAAAGTTGCATCAATCCTGCCCCTTGGGGTGTTTGTCTGACTTCAGCTTCTAGGTAATATTTAGATATTTGTCACAAAATCTTGCTAAATTTTTTTTTAGTGCTCAAAATGAAATTCTATATATCTGAGAGTCAGTCTCATTGAATGTAGTGGAGTTTACTTTTAAGTAAAAAAAAAAGGGGGGGGCTTTTAACACTATTCTGAGGAAAACCATAATAGTCTGTCTTTTGTAATGGCTCCCCTGCGTTAACTTTGTATCTCTTTTTCAATTTTCCTGGCTTTTGGTCAATTTCTAGGTGACACAAAAGTACTAAAGCCCAGTCTCCAATATAATAATAATAATAATAATAATAATAATAATAATAATAATAATAATAATAATATAATATATACCGCCCTATCTCCCAAAATGGATTCAGGGCGGTGTACAACAAAAAATTAGCAAACATTCAATGCCTATAAAACATAACATAATAAGACAATTCAAATAAACAATCATATAGAGGACATCAGAATATACTTATAAAACCACTCAGATTAGCGGTGAGGGGTTTAAATATTCAAAACAAATAATCAGGACATATTTTTCAAACACATTTAAAATATAACATGGCCAAATTGTTCTTTCTGTGCCAGGCCTCTCCCCCTTGACATTATATCTTGTGTTGTGAAGTTGCATAAATGGACAACCCTAACATTGTTTTGGTTGAAGAACATTTTAGTTTAGCTTTTTAAACACGTTTGTTTTGCAGAAAGAAAAGAAGGATAATCCAAATAGAGGAAATGTTAATCCTCGAAAAATCAAAAGTCGGAAGGAAGAATGGGAAAAAATGAAAATGGGACAAGAGTTTGTCGAGCCAAGGGAAAAATCTGGCATAGGAGGGTAAGAGAAACTCCTTTTACTGTGAACACGATTTTCAGATCTCAGCAACTCTATAGTTTTCAATGTCAGTTGCTTGGGTACAAAAAGAGGAGGGGGTGTTTGCCTTGATTTCCCAAAGCTATTGAAAAGCAGGAGCTGTCTTCTCTCAATTTTCTGTGGAATGAGTTTGGAGCACAGATAATCTGAAGGCACGATACCAGGTACCTGTCAGAAACCTTGCTTTGCTCCAAAGAAGTGCCTGTTCTTTCAAAACGTTGGCTGACAACATCCATCCAATTGGTTACAGAAGATCCATCTAGTACTTACCTATGTTGTTAATAATTTAGTCTCTGTCACACTGCCACTTCCTAGACTGTAACATTTCGAAATGCCGGTTGAACATCACACGTTGATAAGCTTCCTAGAATTAAGATTTGCTGCAGAAGGAAAAATAGCACACAAGGAACTCTTTCTCAATACGTTTCTACTAGCAGGGAGTTCTTGATATGTGGGAAAGTATTCTGCCTGAAGTGGTTAGGCTTAGAAGGAGCTGTGCTGTGTGTTATCACTGCCCTTTGAGGGTTCTTCCTCAGATAGTTACTGTCATACAGCATTTCAAGGGTCCGAATTGTTCGATCACAACGCCCATCATCCCAGCCATCTCTGCTTATTTATTTATTTATTTGCAACATTTATATCCCACCCTTATCACCCCAAAGGGGACTCAAGGTGGCTTACAAGTTATATGTACATACAATATATTATATTATTATTATAGCACAATAAAAGCACTATATATTATATTGTACTATATGAGATTATTGCAATATTATTAGTAATATTACATGTAATATAAATTACAATTATAATGGTGTATTATTATATTCTATTACATTATATTATTATCAATGTTATATGTATATACAATATATTATAATAGTAGTATAGTATAATATGAGTATTATATATTATTATTTTTATTTTATTTATTTATTTGCAGTATTTATATTCCGCCCTTCTCACCCCGAAGAGGACTCAGGGCGGATCACAATGTACATATACATGGCAAACATTCAATGCCATTAGACATACAACACACAGACAGAGACAGAGTCAAAGACACAGAGGCAATTTAACATTTTCCAGCTTTTAGCTTCCAGGGAGTATGCTCGATTCCGGCCACAGGGGGAGCTGCTGTTTTATCATCCATTGTGACACCAAGTCCTTGATGGATTACTTCCTCATTCTTCCACATGCTGCCACAGTCAGCCAGTGGCTGATCCAGGAATCGAACCCTGTTCCTCAGAGTCATAGTCCAGTGATCAAACCACTGCAATTTTGTTAAATTGATATCGGTTGAGGAAGACTGGTGTAGGGATTTGGGAACATGGCTGAAATCAGAATTATAGATTCTGATGAAGCTTATCTCCTGTCCCTGCCTTGGCATCTAACAGGATACTTCTGCTGTTAGTCTGAATCATATATACATAGGAATGTATATATTGATTGTATTCCATAATAAATAGAAAAATATGCCAGTCTTCTATGCAGCAATATTTTTTACTTTTCCTGACTTGAATATGTTCAAAGTATTATTCACTTAGAGATACTCTGAGAAAATGCCAAGAAAGAATTCTGACATCTGTTACAATATTGTTAATATAATAGTTGTTATTATATACTATAATTCATTTTTTAAAATTATGGTTGGTTTTTAGGTATCCATCTAATATGGTGTATCAGAATGGTAGCATTGGCTCCAATGAAAGCTTTGATTCCAGCTACTACCCTCCTCCTCCTCAGCCAGATTCAGGTTCGCCATCACCTCCTGCCTTCACAGATGACAGCCTTCCACCACCACCAATGGAGTTCACGTAAGTACTGTTGAACTCAGTCTGCTCAGCACCTTCCAAGTTGCCCAGTCTTCCGCGTGCCCAGGAGGGAGTTTCTCATCTGGTATCAGCCACTGACTGAGATTCCGGGTTTTAGCCTGCCACTTTTGGACTCTGGCTTGCTGAGGTGTGGGAAAGGAGTACCATGGAGTAATGTTAGAACTTATGACTCAGCTGATCTCCAAGTACAGCGTACTCAGACTCTTTCCACATATATGCATTCATTCAAATCATTGTTTAAAAAAAACAACCAGCAGGTATTATAACACCCAAAGTCCAATATGTCTTAGGCAAGAGGGATTCAATGAATTAGAACCAAATGAGTAGGCCCTTGAAAAGGGAATTTTTCATCTGGTATCAGCCACTGACTGAGATTCCAGGTTTTAGCCTGCCACTTTTGGACTCTGGCTTGCTGAGGTGTGGGAAAGGAGTACCATGGAGTAATGTTAGAACTTATGACACAGCTGATCTCCAAGTACAGCATACTCAGATTCTTTCCACATACATGAATCCATTGAAATTATCGTTTTTTAAAAAAACAACCAGCAGGTATTATAACTCCCAAAGTCCAATATATTTTAGGCAAGAGGGATTCAATGAATCAGAACCAAATGGGTAGGTCCTTGAGCAGGGAGGAATATCAGGAAAAGCTGAGAGGGACTTCTTTCTTTGATGTCTTTGTCCATGCTCTTCTTATGAGAACTGCAAAACTAATGGAACATTCTGTCTGTTGTCTTCCTTTCCAACCTCTCTTCCAACAGCTACCCAGCACACAACCAAAGCAATTCTGGGGGGCTGAGAAAGCCCAGCCTCGTCAGCCCAAGCCACCCGCCACCGGCCCCACCAGTGGGCTCACCCCAAGGGGCCAGGCCAGGCTTTGCGCCGCCTCCTGCGCCACCGCCACCCCCGCCCATGGCCGGCGTCCCCCCACCTCCTCCGCTCGCCGGCTTTCAAAATGCAGGCATCCCACCGCCGCCCTCTCCGCCCTCTTTCCCGCCTCACCCAGATTTTGCGGCCCCTCCGCCACCACCGCCTCCAGTCGTAGAGTATGCCATCGTCCCTCCGCCCCAGTTGCCCCAGCAGGCCGGCAATGCGCCTCCCCCTCCCCCGCCCCCACCCCCTCCTGGCCCCCCTCCTTCATCCTTTGGTGGCATGGATGGCTCACAAGCCCCTCTCCCACCATCGGATTCCGTGGCCTCCAAGCCCAAATCCTCACTGCCTGCTGTTAGTGAGGCCAGGAGTGACTTGCTTTCTGCTATTCGTCAAGGTAAGTCTTGTCTTGTTTCGCAAATTCAAGTCCTACTGCTTGAAACTAGGCAATATGTCTGTATTGAGTGAGGTGGGAGTTGGAACTGTGATGAGCTCATGCCCTGAGGAAGCATGTATAAGAAATCCCTACATTGGACCTTTCTCCTTTAGGACGTTTAAGTTTGAGTGTCTTCTTTCAACTTCGTTTCAGTTTAATTTTTGGGTGTCTGTGTAGACCACACGTTTTAACCAAGTATCATTTGGTTTTATGCGTTTTATTTGGCTGAAGATGCCGTCTTTACATTTATTTTATTTGTTTTTTGGGCTTGGCCCTGTGTTAGCTGCCTTGAGTCCCTGCGGGGAGATGGAGGTGGGATAGAAAAATAAAATTATTATTATTATTACAGTAGAGTCTCACTTATCCAACATAAACGGGCCGGCAGAACGTTGGATAAGCAAATATGTTGGATAAGCAAATATGTTGGATAATAAGGAGAGATTAAGGAGAAGCCTATTAAACATCAAATTAGTTTATGATTTTACAAATTAAGCACCAAAACATCATGTTATACAACAAATTTGACAGAAAAAGTACTTCAATATGCAGTAATGCTATGTAGTAATTACTGTATTTATGAATTTAGCACCAAAATAACATGATGAAAACATTGACTACAAAAATGTGTTGGATAATCCAGAACATTGGATGTGAATGTTGGATAAGTGAAACTCTACTGTATTATTATTATTGGCACAAAGACAGAGTATGACACAGCAAACAAGAGATATATGCTGGATTTCATATCACAAAATCACAAGTCGAACACTTCCCAAGCATTTGGACTGTGTGATGTATTTTCGGATGATGCACACAGATATTATTATTATTATTATTATTATTATTATTATTATTATTATTATTGTTATTATTAAGCGGCTGAGGGGGAAAAGGAAAGGGCCTGATGCTTAGGAATGGTGGGAGTTGGAGTCCAAAACACCTGGAAGGCCCAAGTTTCCCCATGCCTGATATATATTGTTGCTTGATACCGGAATACTTTCCTTAGCAAGCTCTGGGTTTGCTTCCAGACTTTGAGTGGCCCCTTCCAGGGCCATTTTCAGAAGCCTCTGTTCCCTGGAAAGAGCAATTAGTAACCTTCCCTTCTTTACTTGCCAGGATTCCAGCTTCGCAAAGTCGAGGAGCAGCGCGAACAAGAGAAGCGGGACGTCGTGGGCAATGACGTGGCCACCATCCTTTCGCGCCGCATTGCAGTGGAATACAGCGATTCGGAGGATGATTCTTCAGAGTTTGACGAGGACGAGTGGTCTGATTAAATCCCCACCTGCCGTTCAGGCTTTTTTGGGAGGCAGAAATTCACATAACTTCCAGATAGCCCCCCCCCCCCCCCTCGACTAATAACCAAAGATCAAAATATCAAGCTTCCAAGTAATTGTTTTCCTTTGGGAATGATGCCTGCTTCCTAGCAAGGAGGAAAATGCAACTTTTGCGTAGATATACAGATTCTCAGGGTCCAGGGAGAGTTTTATTTTGGGTTAGGAAGATAATTTTTAAAATGACTTAACAGTGCAGGTCCTTTTGCAATCAGAAAGTGTTTGTCAGGATGGCAATCATCTCGACAGGCTATAAACCTAAAGGCAATGCTCTGCCTTTGTATATTGAGCATTGGAAAGACATAACCATGAACTATGCTATTAACAAGTGGCTTGTCTTCTTACCTGGTCCAGTTTAGTTCATGGACTCGACTTTTTTTATTCCCGCTCCATTCCATTTACATGCTAACTTTAAAACCGAAAATACAGTAGAGTCTCGCTTATCCAACCTTCGCTTATCCAGTGTTCTGTATTATCCAACGCAGTCTGCATCCCACCCGGATCCACACTGGTTTCTGTATGCAGCAGCGTGTCGCGGGCCAACACGCCCAAGAACAACACGAGTGCAGCCACGCTCCCAAACAAGTGGCAGACTTATTGTAAAACTTGTTTTGGTGCTTAATTTGTAAAATCATAACGTAATTTAACGTTTAATATTATCCAACATTATCCTTATTATCCAACATTTTTGCTTATCCAACGTTCTGCCAGCCCGTTTATGTTGGATAAGCGAAACTCTACTGTAAGAGTTGTGTCATATAGAACCTCTAACAAAAAATGTGGAACTGAACCCTCACTCTCACCTCAGGAAAAAAATGGGAGAACTGATCCACTGTTTTCCTTATTCAATACAGTTGGTATTTTCTACATAGGGAGGAATTTGGGAGTCTCGGTAACTCAAATGGGGCCTGCATGCAACCGGTGCGCTGTATTTCCTGAGCCCTATTTTAACTTGTAGGTAGTTAGTTCCACAATGTTTAGCCTCCTCTGTAATTACAGCAAAACTACAGGTCTGCAGCTACAATTTGCAGGAGTGGTTCATGCAGGGTAGCTGTTAAAAATGAAAATATTAACTGTGTCCTATGCTAAGATCAATTCCACTGCATTACGTGTGCATAACTCTATCCTGCATGGGTTTCCATGTCCAAATGTTGATATTTGCAGTGCCACAGGGAAATATTACTGTAATCTAGGGGACCTTCATTAGTGCCTGTGCTGGTTTTCAGTGCCAATAGAGTGCTCTCATACCTTTTTCCCCAATCTGAAATTACCATCGTTACCTGCCCTTCGTTTCTCACTACAGTATGCCTTATAAGACTTTTCTGCCTTCTCTTTCTTGCTGATAGACCTGCTTCTTTTAGAACTTCGATGTCAGAGCAGAGCGTAGAGCTCCGTGTTCTGTTTGGCCAAGGGACCAAAGAAAGCAGGGATGGGAAAGTGTGGCCTTCCAGTGCTTTTTGGGTTGCTACTCCTGTCAGCCCTAGTCACTATAGTCCAGTGGTTCTCAATCTGGGGTCCCCAGATGTTTTTGACCTTCAACTCCCAGAAATCCCGGGATTTCTGGGAGTTATAAGCCAAAAACATCTTGGGGCCCCAGGTTGAGAACCACTGCCATAGTCAGTGCAGAGTTGGGAGTCCGGAAATATGGAGGGCCACGCATTTTCAAATCCTTGAACCAAGAATGTTGCTTTAGGCTGAATTTAGAGCCTCATTGGGAAGAATTCATAATAGACTTCTGTGGGAAAGTTCCCCCCAGACATTCCTTGTAGGAATTGTGGTGCTTTTGTGTGCAGCCTTGAATGTATTCTTTCAGTCTCTCAAAGACTACTGAGTTGGCTCTTGTTGGCGGGTTTCTCATATCAAAATCATTCTAAATTTTAGAGCACACGACGCATGTCAACATGCTTCTAGGATATCCAGTTTGTTTGGTTCTAAAGAAGAAATTATCTTAAAGGGCCTTACAGAGACCCCCTACTGTCATTCACATCAGACATTTATCCTCGAAGCAGCTGTGTCTGCTGTGATTTGGAATGCATAGTTCAGACACTGCACCAAACAAACCCTGTTGCTCATATTACAGTAGAGTCTCACTTATCCAACATTCGCTTATCCAACATTCTGGATTATCCAATGCATTTTTGTAGGCAATATTTTCAATACATCATGATATTTTGGTGCTAAATTCGTAAATACAGTAATTACTCCATAGCATTACTGCATATTGAACTACTTTTTCTCTCAAATTTGTTGTATAACATGATGTTTTGGTGCTTAATTTGTAAAATCATAACCTAATTTGATGTTTAATAGGCTTCTCCTTAATCTCTCCTTGTTATCCAACATATTCGCTTATTCAACATTCTGCCGGCCCGTTTATGTTGGATAAGTGAGACTGTACTGTAATAATAATTTGTAATGGGCAAGTTGTTCACAAATGTGCCGGATCCATCACTTCAACACTTGAGACTGTGTTAGTTAGTCAGGCTTTTTTTCCACCTGCTTTTAAGTGATGGTAGTTTCAGTTGGCAGTTTCAATCTGAATTGGCCACAGAATTTGCAGAAATAGGGGTAGTGATATTATGAGTTCATAATATCAACCTGAGGCTCCCAGAGCGTGTTAACTTTCTAAACATTTTGATAGCGGTGCTAATTCTTTTTGTAGTCCAGCAGCAGATAGAATATTATTTCTCTGTGGTTCAACATCTCTGCATGAATATACCATCCCGCATTTGGACTGCGTATCTCCAATTAGTGCCTAAGAGCCAATGCCAGTTAATGTAAATAGTACAGAGCTGGACAGACCAATGGCTTGATTGGTTAGAAATCAGTTTTTTGCGTAGTTCACTGTTGAAACAAAACCCAGGAGAAGGACTTCACCCAAGACTTCAGAAACCATGAATACAGTGGTTCTCAACCTGTGGGTCCCTCCCCAGGTGTTTTGGCCTACAACCCCCAGAAATCCCAGCCTGTTTACCTTTTAATCCCACCTTCCTCTCCATCACTGCTGACCAAATCCAAAGGAGAAGGGCTTTTCAAAGTCCCAGGGGCTACTGACCGATGTCAAGCAGCATTTTGGGAAAGTCCTAACTCTTACAATGTGCCTGTTCTTGAACGACATGCCTGAGTAAAGGGAACTCTGTCCTTTTAACAGGCAGGCATGGGCAAACGTGGGCCCTCCAGATGTTTTGGACTCCAACTCCCACAATTCCTAACAGCCGGTAGGCTGTTAGGAATTGTGGGAGTTGGAGTCCAAAACACCTGGAGGGCCCAAGTTTGCCCATGCCAGAGACTCAAACTGAGCTACCTTTAATTTTATTATTATCTAATTTTTTAAAAATCAAGTCTTGGTGTGGGAAAGGGGTAGGAATTTGATTTTTATATATATATATATAAATATATTGCAGCTTTTAACGTGATTCATTTTAACCGATTCCAAAAAAAAAACCTAACCTGTTTGTTTTGTTGTTATCCTGCCTGGAATGGTAAATGACTTCTTTTTAAGTGCCTTATTTCGTACGACATAATTATATTGACAAGATTAATTATTTCAAGATATATCACAGGGACCTAAGCTACAACGAAAGCGTAGGAAGGACGGCTCTGCTTCGGGTGCCTTTTTCCTTTCCCAGCATAGCTTGAACCACAACTCTTACCACCCATGGCCAGCACGTCTGGACTGCGTGTTGTGCGTGGCTGGTAGGAATCCAAATTCAACACAGCTGGAGTGTGCCATGTCGATGAAGGCTGATATCATAGAATTGGAAAGGGACCACATGGGCCATCCAGTCCACCCTTTGCTATGCAGGATGAGCATCTTGTAGAGCAGGCATGGACAAACTTCGGCCCGCCCTCCAGATGTTTTTTACTTCAACTCCCACCATTCCTAACAGCCTCAGGCCCCTTTCTTTTGCCCCTCAGCCACTTAAATTAGTGTCCCTTACTCATGACCTATCAGCAGGTGGCTCCATATATAAGGAAGACAAAAGAATCCATCTTCCTCTCTCCTGTGTGACTCAGTCCGAGTATTTGCCTGCATTGTAGAATCCATCTTCCTCTCTCCTGTGTGACTCAGTGTATCTCCCTGCATTGTAGAATAATAATTAATAATAATAATTTTCTTGTACCCCGCCTCTATCTCCCCTCAGGGACTCAGGGCGGCTTACAAATGCAAAAGAGTATACATACAAAAACATCAAATACTGAAAACGCACAAATGAAAAATTAAAACATATGATTAAAATCAAACCATTAATAAGACAAAGTTAAAACACATCAATAAAAACACAAGGATGGGCTGATCAAAGTGCACTAAGTGAGACTTGTAAACATAGAGGAAGTTAAAGGTGCTACCGTGTTTCCCTGAAAATAAGACAGTGTCTTATATTAATTTTTGCTTCCAAAGATGCGCTAGGTCTTATTTTCAGGGGATGTCTTATTTTTCCATGAAGAAGAATTCACATTTATTGTTGAACAAAAAATGAACATTTATTATATACTCTACAGTAGTTGTCATCACAAACCAGCATAACCAGACAAACTGAATCCTGTCAAGAATTTCTTGTTACTACCATTACTTCCATATACAACACTCTATGGTATGTACATTGACCAATCCTGCATGCTCTGGTGTTCTGTTCATTGGGCATGCTTCCAAACAAAAACTTTGTTAGGTCTTACTTTTGGGGGAGGCCTTATATTTAGCAATTCAGCAAAACCTCTACTAGGTCTTATTTTCTGGGGATGTCTTATTTTAGGGGAAACGGTATAAGAACATTGGGGAGAACCCAAAATCCACCTTCCTCTCTCCTGTGTGACTCAGTGTATCTCCCTGCATTATAGAATCCACCTTCCTCTCTCCTGTGTGACTCAGTCCGAGTATCTGCCTGCGTTGTATGTGATTATCCGATCACTTAAGCGGCTGAGGGGGAAAAGGAAGGAGCCTGAGGCTGTTAGGAAGTCCAAAACACCCAAAGAGCCAAAGTTTGCCCATACCTGTTGTAGAGGTATCTCAGCATACTAACCAGTGTAAAAGCTTGTTACCTTTGTTGGTGTCCTCCATGCCTGAACACTGGGAAATTGTGGCCAACACTGTGAAATCTTATACGAATGGGCAAATACATTTTCACATGGTTTGTGGCGATACAGCAATTAATTTGTACTACCATGAGCCTGGAATCTCGCTATGCTTGACGGTTCTCTATTCTGGCCTTCGGGATAGATGCAAGGAAATATATTGTACCAGAAACAAGCACGTTAATACCTCCGCCGTTGCCCAGTACTGTATGGCCAGTAGTATCTGTGTTGTACAAGATTGATTGCTCTGTGCCAGATTGTAGCCTGTTCATCTCGTGTGAAGAAGGGAAGGATCATCGTTCGTGTTTGTGACGTTGCTTTGCTTTGGCGCTCTTCCTTCGGAGTTAGATCACCTTCTTGCCTATGATTGCGGTTCTTTTGATTCAAGACTTTTAGAATTAAGTGCTTTTATAATCTCTCCGGTCTTGTCTCTCTCTTTTCATGGGGAGGCTTTTTTGTAAAGTTTAAATGTGATTTACGAATACTTTTTACTATGTAAACTTTTCAAAAATGATAAATTCTTTCTAGCCAATTGGCGGTTGCACTCTGGTTATTTCTTGGCAAATAAGGGAAGGTGAAAAAGGAACAGGTTATTTATTTATATTCCACCTTTCTCACCCCAAAGGGGACTCGGGGCGAATCACAGAACATACACATGTGGCAAACATTCAGTGCTGTTTATGAACTGACAAGACAGACAATTGTACATATAGGCTTTTCCCATCTTCGACATCTTGAAGGCTTGTGCTTGGTTTGGCCATGAGGAGTGGAGTGCTGTCACTCCATCTCTCTGCCAAAGAGCTTTGGTTCTTTAGCATTTTCTGGCATTTGTTATGGGTGCCTTTAAAATACCTCATCTCTTTTAAGCAGTACCTATTTATCTACTTACATTTTGCTTTCGAACCGCTAGGTGGGCGGAAGCTGGGCTAAAGGTCAGGAGCTCATCCTGACCCGGGCTTCGAACTGTCAACCTCTTGATTGACAAGATTTCCTAAAGTTGGTGGTTTAACCTGCTGTGCTAAAGTCCGGCCCAGGTCGATTCATGTCTTGAATTTGCAGAAGGCATGGGGACCATGGGACCAGATCTTGCTGGACTGCAAATCCAAGGACATTCTTCTGGAACGATAAAGCAGGATAAATATAACAACAATAATAGGACAGTGTGTTGTCGAAGGCTTTCATGGCCACAATCAGGATTGTTGTATGTTTTCTGGGCTGTATGGCCATGTTCCAGAAGCATTCTCTCCTGACGTTTCGCCCACATCTATGGCAGGCATCCTCAGAGGTTGTGAGGTATGTCCTTGCTTAGTTTCTCCATATACCTCACAACCTCTGAGGATGCCTGCCATAGATGTGGGCAAAACATCCGGAGAGAATACTTCTGGAACATGACCATACAGCCTGGAAAACATACAACAACCCAAATCATAGGACATGTATAAAGTAAACAATGACTGGAAACAGAATTGTCCAAGCTCTAATACAGTAGTCTCTCGCTTATCCAACGTTCTGGATTATCCAACACATTTTTGTAGTCAATATTTTCAATACATCGTGATATTTTGGTGCTAAATTTGTAAATACAGTAATTACTACATAGCATTATTGTGTATTGAACTACTTTTTATGGCAAATTTGTAGTACAACATGATGTTCTGGTGCTTAATTTGTAAAATCATAACCTAATTTGATGTTTAATAGGCTTTATCTTAATCTCTCCTTATTATCCAACATATTCGCTTATACAACATTCTGCCGGCCCGTTTATGTTGGGTAAGTGAGACTCTACTGTATTGTGGAAGCAATTCTTTTGGGGGTGGGGGTACATAAAAGGCTTTCTGCTCCCTTCCTTCTGGAGGACTGTTTTGCTGTGCTTTTGGGAGCCTCCCAAATCCCTCCTTCCAGCCATGCTGTGCTTTTGCAGGCATTTCATGAAAGCCGGGCTGAGCTTTTCAGCTTTCCGAAAGGGCTGACATTTTCCCGTTGCCTCCACAGCTGGCTTGGCAGGAGCAGGGATGGCCTTCAAGCCAAGGGTGGCTTTGTTCCTGGCCTCCTGCCCTCCCTGTTGCTTCCCAAACCCGGTTGCAAATCGCCAGAACCTGCCAGAAGGAAAAAGGAACGTGAGATGGCTGCTGCCTGGCAGGGCCTTGGCTCGGCACAAGGCTCAAATGCTCAACAAAGGCCGGCTCCTGCCTGCCAAAGGCTTCGAGCAAGCGGGGAGCTTGTCAGATGTTGGTTCCAGATCGATCCAACCGCTCAGCAATTAGACAAGCCCACAATCCTTTCCCTTGCTGCTCCTTCCTTGTGCCTTTAGCTTCTCTCTCTGTCTTCTCCTATTTCTCTCCGCAAAGCTGAGTCCTGGAACTGCTCCCCTTTGGCTACTGATAAGAGGAGCCTGACGTCGAGCGATTGCCAATTTGAATTTAATCCGGAGCTATGTATATAACAGCCCCAAGTGGGTCTAATTTCTGATAGCCTTTGATGCTGATGGTTATATCTCAAGATAGCCCCTCTCTCTTCTGTTTTCCTGCATGGGTCACCGACATAATCTCCTTTGGGTCCCAACCAGGTGTTGTTAGGGTTTAGCTCTCATAATCCTTGACAAATCCCTTTGATGGCTATAGGTTCCAGGACTTGGAAGTCCATAACATCTGGAAAGCCAAAGGCTAAGGACTTCAGTTCTATACTATGGGGGAATGGAGTGTGGGGGTCGCAGTGATCTCTGGAAGTGAGTGAAGGTGCTGAAAATCCCATCATCCCTGGTCAATCCTTCCCCAAACTGCACCAGGATATAAAGTGGGTCATGGGGGTTCTGTGTGCCAAGTTTGGTCTTAATCCATCAATTGTGGGGGTCACAGTGGTCTCTGGAAGTGCATGAAGGTACTGCAAATCCCATCATCCATGGGCAATCCTTCCCCAAACTGCACCAGGATATAAAGTGGGTCATGGGGGTTCTGTGTGCCAAGTTTGGTCTTAATCCATCATTTGTGGGGGTCACAGTGGTCTCTGGAAGTGAATGAAGGTACTGCAAATCCCATCATCCATGGGCAATCCTTCCCCAAACTGCACCAGGATATAAAGTGGGTCATGGAGTTTCTGTGTGCCAAGTTTGGTCCTAATCTGTCATTTTGGGGGGTCACGGTGGTCTCTGGAAGTGAGTGAAGGTGCTGCAAATCCCATCATCCCTGGTCAATCCTTCCCCAAACCACACCAGAACGTAAAGTGGGTCACAGAGGTTCTGTGTGCCAAGTTTGGTCCAGGGCTGTCATCTGTATGTGTATGTGTGGGGATCACAGTGATGTCTGGAAGTGAATGGAGGTACTGCAAATCCCATCATCCATGAGCAATCCTTCTCCAAATCACAGCAGAACGTAAAGTGGGTCATGGGGGTTCTGTGTGCCAAGTTTGGTCCTAATCTGTCATTTTTGGGGGTCACAGTGGTCTCTGGAAGCGAGTGAAGGTACTGCAAATCTCATCATCCATGGGCAATCCTCCCCCAAACTGCACCAGAACGTAAAGTGGGTCATGGAGTTTATGTGTGCCAAGTTTGGTCCTAATCTGTCATTTTTGGGTGTCACGGTGGTCTCTGAAAGTGAGTGAAGGTGCTGCAAATCCCATCATCCCTGGTCAATCTTTCCCCAAACTGCACAATAATCCGTGATCAATCCTCCCCCAAACCACACCAGGATGTAAAGTGGGTCATGGGGGTTCTGTGTGCCAAGTTTGGTCCAGGTCCATCATTCGTGGGGACCCGTGAGATTGACAGCCAATCAGAAAACTGCACAATACACATATACAAGCAATGACTTTAATTATAATAGATTTATTTATCCCTATCCAGTACGCATAGGGGATGATGGGGGTTGTAATCCCAACCCATTGCAGCCTGCCTACCAAATAACACAGCAACGCGTGGGATACCACAAAATTATTTTATTTCGTTTCGTATTTTATTTTTTCTTCCCTGGTGTTTGTAAACAAAAGTAATACAGTACTTTTCAACTCAGAGCATCTTTTATAGTTCCTTAGGGGAAAATAATAGTAATAATAATAATTAATAATAATAATAATAATGTCACGCTTTCCTAAAGTGCCTGTTTACATTCATTTCCTTGCCAGGATTGTTGTGCAAATTTGAACGAGGGAAACAAAACAACGACAATTAAAAGGAGCAGCATAATGGGACACACGATACGATACGGGGGTTTCAGTGCTAAATGGGTTACAAACAATACTATATCCCAATACTATATTTGGCCTTTCCTGCAGGTGTTTTGGACTTCAACTCCCACAATTCCTGGTCTCAGGTCCCTTCTTTTTCCCATTGGATGTAATAAAGAATAATGAACACCAGGGGGCACCAAAAAAGTAGAATGAGAAGCAATCCCATTTTAAATAGGCATTACAATGATAAATAAATAGATAAATAAATAAATGAATAAATAAATAAATAGGACACACATATAAATCTATTTTACAGCTGGCGTATTTGAAGACTTATCTTCTTCCATCCAAGGCAATGAATAAAAATAAAAGATGGAAGGAAGGAGTACAGTGAAATTGGCTTCCATGTAGAAAAATATTTTTTTTTTCTGAAGTTTCAAGGTAATTAAGGCTGTAAAAACTCAAAAAGGAATTTTGAGGTTTCTTCCCATTTTCCCTTTAAAAAAATAATTATTTATCTCAAAATGATATATTTCTATGATATCTTTCGGATGTGACTTGCACGCGCCAGGCACAGGCAGAAACCTTTAAAAAAACACACACAGATATATATGGATAAAAAAATTAAAATGGGTTGTGGTGAGTTTTCCGACCTGTCTGGCCATGTTCTAGTAGTAGCATTCTCTCCTGATGTTTCACCTGCATCTATGGCAGGCACCCTCAGAGGTAGTAAGATCTGTTGGAAAACTATGCAAGTGGGGTTTATATATTTGAGTGTTTGCAAAATCACAGGCAGGAAGCAGCCAGGCTTTGTAGCTGCAAGGCCACTCAATGCTAATCACAGGATAGTAAACAAAAGAGCAACAGGGTAGTTCCAGACAGGAAGCAATCAGGGCCAACTAACTCCTCCCAACAAAGGATTCCCCCAGGCAGGAAGCAGCCAGGCTTTGAAGCTGCAAGCCCATTCAATACTAATCACAAGATAGTAAACAAAGAACAACACTCAGAAAACTGGGTAATTCCAGACAGGAATCAATCAAGGCCAGCTAACACCTCCCAACAAAGGATTCCCCCAGGCAGAAAGCAGCCAGGCCATTCAATATTAATCATGCTGGCCAGTTGCAACATTGCCTACAACAGACAAGAGTTCTTTCTCCCACCCTGAGATATATAAACTCCACTTGCCTAGTTTCCAACAGACCTCACAAGCTCTGCCATAGATGTGGATGAAGCATCAGGAGAGAATGCTTCTGGAACATGGCCAGACAGCCCGGAAAACTCACAGCAACCTAGTGATTCCAGCCATGAAACGCTTCTTCGACAACACAAAAAATGCAATGTTTTGTTTTTCCTCTGGAAGCGGAAATAAATAAAGACTAGACCTACAACAGGGATGGAGGAAGAAACGAGGAAAGGGGGCTGGTCGGAGTTTCCAGGGATTGTGCAAATTACAAAGATAAACGCTACAGTAGAGTTTCACTTATCCAACATTCTGGATTATCCAATGTATTTTTGTAGTCAATGTTTTCAATATATCATGATATTTTGGTGCTAAATTTGTAAATACAGTAATTACTACATAGCATTACTGCGTATTGAACTGCTTTTTCTGTCAAATTTGTTGTATAACATGATGTTTTGGTGCTTAATTTGTAAAATCATAAGCTAATTTGATGTTTAATAGGCTTTTCCTTAATCCCTCCTTATTATCCAACATATTCGCTTATCCTAAGGAGCCTCAGTGGTGAAGTATGTTCAAGCGCTGAGCTGCTGAACTTGCAGACTGAAAGGTCCCAGATTCTAATCCTGGGAGCGGAGTGAGCGCCTGCTGTTAGCCCCAGCTCCTGCCAACCTAGCAGTTCGAACACATGCAAATGTGAGTAGATCAATAGGTACTCCTCCGGTGGGAAGGTAACAGCGCTCCATGCAGTCACATGACCTTGGAGGTGTCTACGGACAATGCTGGCTCTTCGCCTTAGACATGGAGATGAGCACCAACCCCCAGAGTGTGAGTAGATAAATAGGTACTGCTGCGGCGGGAAGGTAACAACGCTCCATGCGACTGCCAGTGGCCACATGACCTTGGAGGTGCCTATGGACAACGGCAGCTCTTCAGCTTAGAAATGGAGATGAGCACCAACCCCCAGAGTGTGAGTAGATCAATAGGTACTGCTCTGGCAGGAAGGTAATGGCGCTCCATGCAGTCATGCCAGTGGCCACATGACCTTGGAGGTGTCTATGGACAACGCCGGCTCTTCAGCTTAGAAATGGAGATGAGCACCAACCCCCAGAGTCAGACATGACTGGACTTAACGTCAGGGGAAAACCTTTACCTTTACCTATTTGCTTGTCGCTTCTGGAGTGAGAGAATTGGCCGTCTGCAAGGACGTTGCCCAGCGGATGTTGCCCAGATGTTTTACCATCCTTGTGGGAGGCTTCTCTCATGTCCCCGCATGGAGCTGAGAGAGGGAGCTCATCCGCGCTCTCCCCGGGTGGGATTCGAACCTGGCAGCCTTCAGGTCAGCAGCCCAACCTTCAAGTCCTGAGGCTTTTATCCCCTAGGCCACCGGAGGCTCCACTGCAGAAGCAACTCTGGTTGCTCCTGACACGAAAAAAAAACCTATTTGCTTATCCAACGTTCTGTTGGATAAGTGAGACTCTACTGTATTTGCAACGCAGGTCTTTGAGGGAACAGAGAGAATCATAGAATCGTAGAGTTGGAAGAGACCTCACGGGCCATCTAGTCCAACCCCCTGCGAGAAGCAGGAAAATCTCATTCAAAGCACAGGTTGCAAGAAGGTGGCGACAGGTGTGATTCAGACGTCGCTGGGAGACCTGGACCGGAACGGCACGGTCGGGGAGACGCACCCGCAGCAGATAGTCCAGAGGACCTTCTGGATCTCCTGGTTCCGGAAGGCGTAGATGAGGGGGTTGATCATGGAGTTGTAGGTGGCGGGGAGCACGGTCACGTAGGTGTAGAGGGCCGGGTAGGTGTAGTCTCCGAGGAGGCAGTAGATGGCGAAGGGCAGCCAGCACGAGGCGAAGGTGCCCAGGATGAGGGCCAGCGTGGAGATGCCCTTGCGCGTGGCCACGTCGTGCGAGGGGGCCAGGAAGTGTCTCTGCAGGGCGATCTGCTGGGCGTGCCGGCAGACGATCTTGCAGATCTGCACGTAGAGCTGCAGCATCACGGCGAAGATCATGAAGAAGGAGATGGACAGGATGACCAGGTGGTTCTTGGTCAAGGGCCTGACCACGCTGCAGCTGGACTGGTCCTCCAGGCAGTTCCAGCCCAGGACGGGCAGCGCCCCGAAGCCGACGGAGACCCCCCAGGTCAGGAGCAGCATCGCGTACGTCCGGGTGACGGTCCGCTCCGAGTAGTAGGTCAGCGCGTTGTAGAGGGACAGGTAGCGGTCAATGGTGATGGCCAGGAGGCTGCCCACGCTGGCCGCGAAGGAGCAGACCAGCAGGCCCACCGTGAGCAGGTTCACCACCTGGCTCCGGACGCAGTAGACAAAGGCAAAGTGGAAGACCAGGCCCAGGCCGGCCAGGAGGTCCGCCGAGGCCAGGCTCCCGATCAGCAGGAACATCGGCGTCCGGAAGGCCGTCGTGTAGAAGATGATGGCCACCACGATGGCGTTCTCGCAGGAGATGATGGTCCCGGAGACACAAAGCACCACGTCCCACGGGTTCAAGGGCAGAGGCGCTGCCTCCGAGAGGTACAAGGAGCCGTCGGCGCTGTGGTTGTCCGGCACGAACCAGCCCGGCTGCTCCTCGTGGGTGGCGTTGGGGACCACGTCCTCTTTCATGCTGTCCACCTGCAACGGGAAAAGGAAGATGGACATACAGTCTACTCCAGCCTTTCTCAACCTGGGGGTCGCAGTCATGGAAGGGTCACCAAAGACCATCACATATTTATCTTTACCTTTGTCAACTTGACATAGACACAGGGTCTACTCCCATCCCAATTTGCACTTCCAAGAATTTGCAGCACTTTATCAGTCAACTCGTGTTTACAATATTTATATGTTGCATCTTACCCAGTCTACTTTTACAACTTCTCCGTTTTAATCCATGTTTTTATTAGTTCTTGTCATTTGTTTTTATTGGATAATGTTTAAATTTTTATAATTGTGCATGTCTTTTGTCTATTATTGTGTTTTATATTGCTACTAGCTTTGCCCAGCCACGCGTTGCTGTGGCTTATGGGAATCCTTATGGAATAGCAGTGAATAGCCTTGCAGTCTCAAAGCCTGGCCGTTTTCTGGAGTAGCTGGAGCTGTTTGTTGTATGAATGTAGAGGCATGGATGAGGGGTTGTGCTGCCATGTTTAGTGTTTCTGGGATGTGTAGTTTTGTTGTTTTGTCCTAAGCCAAAATTTCACTACCCTTTTATATATATAGATTGTTTTTATTCGGGCTTGGCCCCATGTAAGCCGCCCTGAGTCCCTTTGGGGAGATAGAGGCGGGGTATAAAAATAAACATATAAAAATGACACAGCAAACAAGATAGATATGCTGGATTTCGTATCACAAAATCACAAGTCGAACACTTCCCAAGTGTCTAGGACTTATTATTATTATTATTATTATTATTATTATTGTTATTATTATTATTTTATTATGACACAGCAAACAGGGTAGACATGCTGGATTTCATATCACAAATCACAAGTCGAACACTTCCCAAGTTTCTAGGACTTATTATTATTATTATTATTATTATTATTATTATTATTATTATTATTATTTAAAAAATGGTGGAGTTCAGAATGCTCTTTGATTGTAGGCGAACTATAAATCCCAGCAAGTACAACTCCCAAATGACAAAATTAATCTCCCTCACAATCCCACCAGTATTCAAATGTGGGCGTATCGGGTATTTGTGCCAAATGTGGCCCGGTGAATGAAAATACATCCCCTGCATTTCAGATATTGACATTGCCATTCATAACAGTAGCAAAATGACAGTTAATAATAATAATAATAATAATAATAAATAATCTGAAAATACATCACACAGTCCTAGACACTTGGGAAGTGTTTGTCTTGTGATTTTATGATACGAAATCCAGCATATCTATCTTGTTTGCTGTGTCATAAAATAAAATAATAATAATAATAATAATAATAACTTCTATATATATAAAAGAGCGATGGCATCACGGCGACCGACAAAACAACAAAACTACAGGCCCCCCAACCTCGAAATTTGACAACACAACCCATCATCCACGCCTCTAGGTTGATACAACAAAAAGAAAAGAAAAATAAAGTCCGAATTAGTGAGAGAGGAATAGTTGCTTTTATCCAATTGCTGCCAGTTAGAAGGCTAATCTCCTCCAACTTGGTCTCCTAGCAACCCAATAAAAATAATAAAAAACACTAAAAATAATTAATACAATAAAATACTATAATAACAGAAAATAACTAAAAATAATACAAGAAAATAATACAATATAATAAATAAAAAGATAACTTACAATAAAATTAATAAAAAAAATACAAATAACATCAAATAAAAATTACACAACAATTTTTAACCAATACCACCACCACTTTGCCACAGCAACGCGTGGCCGGGCACAGCTAGTTCTTTTTATATAAGTAGCAACAAAAATAATGTTATGGTTGGGGTTCACCACGACATGAGGAAATGCATTAGGAGGGTTGAGAACCACTGATCTAGATGAAGGATAGTAAACACTTGTCACTTGACAATAGATATCCTCCTCCTCCTCCCCTTGACGTCAACAGACAGACATTTCCTCGGGTGACGTCTCCATCCTTTCATTGGCTTTCGTTCTTTCTTTCTTTCTTTCCCTCCCTCTCCCCACATCTCACTCTCTCTCATAAGCATAGACATACACCCCCCCCCCCAAGCACCCAACATGGATGGACTCAGATAATTCAGTTCAAAGCAGATATTGTGGATTATCTGCCTTGATAGTCTGGGTTATATGGCAGTGTGGGGAAAAACTTTACCTTTACTAATAATTAATAATTAATAATAATAATAAATACACCGGCTCTTCGGCTGAGAAATGGAGATGAGCACCAACCCCAAATGTCGGACATGACTAGACTTAATGTCAGGGGAAAACCTTTACCTTTACTAATACTTAATAATAATAATAATAATAATAATAATAATAATAAATACATTGGCTCTTTGGCTTAGAAAGATGAGCACCAACCCCAAGAGTCGGACATGACTAGACTTAATATCAGGGGGGAAACTTTACCTTTACTAATACTTAATAATAATAATAATAATAATAATAATAATAATAATAATAATAGTAATTAATAATAACAATAAATACACTGGCTCTTCGGCTTAGAAATGGAAATGAGTACCAACCCCAAGAGTCAGACATGACTAGACTTAATGTTAGGGGGAAACCTTTACCTTTACTAATACTTAATAATAATAATAATAATAATAATAATAATAATAATAATAATGATAAATACACCGGCTCTTCGGCTTAGAAATAGAGATGAGCACCAACCTTTATCTTTAGTAATACTTAATAATAATAATAATAATGAAAATTAAAATTATTATTATTAATAATAAATACACTGGCTCTTTGGCTTAGAAATGGAGATGAGCACCAACCTTTATCTTTAGTAATACTTAATAATAATAATAATAATAATAATGAAAATTAAAATTATTATCATTAATAATAAATACACCGGCTCTTTGGCTTAGAAATAGAGATGAGCACCAACCTTTACCTTTACTAATACTTAATAATAATAATAATAATAATAATAATAATGAAAATTAAAATTATTATCATTAATAATAAATACACCGGCTCTTCGGCTTAGAAATAGAGATGAGCACCAACCTTTACCTTTACTAATACTTAATAATAATAATAATAATAATAATGATAAATACACTGGCTCTTTGGCTTAGAAATGGAGATGAGCACCAGCCCCAGAGCCGGATGCGACTGGACTTAATCTCGGGGGGAAACTTTCCCTTTACTACTAATAAATAATAATAATAATAATGATGATGATGATGATGATGATGATAAATACACCGGTTCTTGGGCTTAGAAATAGAGATGAGCACCAACCTTTATCTTTAGTAATACTTAATAATAATAATAATAATAATGAAAATTAAAATTATTATTATTAATAATAAATACACTGGCTCTTTGGCTTAGAAATGGAGATGAGCACCAGCCCCAGAGCCGGACGCGACTGGACTTAATCTCAGGGGGGAAACTTTCCCTTTACTACTAATAAATCATAATAATAATGATGATGATGATGATGATAAATACACTGGTTCTTGGGCTTAGAAATGGAGATGAGCACCAACCCCAGAGCCAGACAGGACTGGACTTAATCTCAGGGGGGGAACTTTACCTTTACTAATACTTAATAATAATAATAATAATAATAATAATAATAATGATAAATGCACTGGCTCTTTGGCTTAGAAATGGAGATGAGCACCAGCCCCAGAGCCGGACGCGACTGGACTTAATCTCAGGGGGGGAACTTTCCCTTTACTACTAATAAATAATAATAATAATAATAATAATAATAATGATAAATACACTGGCTCTTTGGCTTAGAAATGGAGATGAGCACCAGCCCCAAGAGCCGGACACGACTGGACTTAATCTCAGGGGGGGAACTTTCCCTTTACTACTAATAAATAATAATAATAATAATAATAATAATAATAATAATAATAATGATGATGATAAATGCACTGGCTCTTTGGCTTAGAAATGGAGATGAGCACCAGCCCCAGAGTCAGACAGGACTGGACTTAATCTCAGGGGGGGGGGGGACTTTCCCTTCGCCTTCCCTGCTTTGACCTGGGCTCCCTGAGTGCCCGCTGCCCCATATCCCGGCCCAGAGCAGATAAGGTGGGATGGTGTTGGGCTGTGTGGCAGGGTCCCAGTTAGCCCAGTTCAGAGCAGAGACTGTGGGATGCCTTGCCTGGCTGCCTGGGAGGGCCCTGGGATGCCCTGCCTTCGCCCTCCTCCTTCCACCCATTCCGCAGCGTGGGCTTCTCCTCTTCCTGCCAAGAAAGAGGTCCTTGCGGCTGGCTCACCTTGAGGCCGAGGCAAGGGGCGTAAAGAGAGAGAGAGAGAGAGAGAGAGAGAGACCTACCTGGGCGGCTGAGCATCCGAAGGCGGGCGGGGAGCGCGCGGGGGGCGCGGGCGCGGCGAGGAGCGGGCAGGAGCCGCAGTTATAGTGCGCGCGGAGGGAGACCGCTTTCCCGCCCGTGACTCACGGCTCCGCCCACTCCGCCCACCCCACTCCCCCCAAAAAACATCCCCATCCACTGGGGGCTCCTGCCTGACGTCAGAAGGCGGAGGGAGCCAATCAAGCCGCGGATGGAGAATTCCATTCATAAAATCCCGAAAAGGCGGGGGGAGGAGCCTGCCAGCAAAGAGCCGCAGCGGAGGTGGGGGCGGGGACAGGACTCCTCACTCAGCCCCCCCCCCTCTCTCCCCCAAGTGTCCTTCCAAAAGTCCTCTGAGGAGGAAGGAGGAGAGAAACCCCCCCCCCCCCCCAAAGACACCCTCCTTTCCTTCATTGTCCACGGCCTGCCTTGGCCTCCTTTTGGGACTGATTTGCCCTTGTTACAATAATAATAATAATAATAATAATAATAATAATAATAATAATAATAATAATAATAATAACTTTATTTTTATACCCCGCCTCTATCTCCCCGGAGGGGACTCAGGGCGGCTTACATGGGGCCAAGCCCGAATAAAAACAGTAGCAGTATAAAACACAGCAATAGACACAACAACTTGCACAATAATAATAAAAAAAATTAAACATTAGCCAATAAAAAACAAGAACTAATAAAAACATGGATTAAAACTGAGAGATTGTAAAAGTAGACTGGGTAAGGTGCACCGTATAAATATTGTAAACACAAGGTGATTGATAAAGTGCTGCAAATTCTGGAAGTGCAAATTGGGATGGGAAGAGACCCTGTGTCTATATCGAGTTGACAAAGGTACAGTAGAGTCTCACTTATCTAACACTCACTTATCCAACGTTCTGGATTATCCAACGCATTTTTGTAGTCAATGTTTTCAAAACATTGTAATATTTTGGTGCTAAATTCATAAATACAGTAATTACTACATAGCATTACTGCATATTGAACTACTTTTTCTGTCAAATTTGTTGTCTAACATGATGTTTTGGTGCTTAATTTGTAAAATCATAATGTAATTTGATGTTTAATAGGCTTTTCCTTAATCCCTCCTTATTATCCAACATATTCACTTATCCAACATTCCTTCAGATAAGTTGGATATCCACTTATCCACTTATGTTGGATAAGTGAGACTCTACTGTAAAAGGTGCAAACCGGTACAAGAATGGTCACAGATACAGATTGCTTCTGGATGAGCAATCTTTATCTAAAGGCTTGAGTAAAGAGCCAGGTTTTCAAGCTCTTTCTGAATGCTACCAGGATGGGGGCTTGCCTGATTTCCCTGGGGAGCGAGTTCCAGAGCCGGGAAGGGGGCCACCACGGAGAAGGCTCTCTCTCTCTCTCTCGTCCCCACCAGCCGCGCTTGTGACGGAGGTGGGAGCGAGAGGAGGGCCTCCCCCGACGAACGAAGAGATCGTGCAGGTTTGTAGCGGGAGAGGCGATCACTAAGGTAGGAGGGTCCCAAACCGTTCAGGGCTTTGTAGGTGATCACTTGCACCTTGAATTACAAGTCGGATATAGTCCAAATTATTATTATTATTATTATTATTTTATGACATAGCAAACAAGATAGATATGCTGGATTTCATATCAGAAAATCACAAGTCAAACACATTATTATTATTATTATTTCTTTTCTGATGGAGAGTAAAAGGGCACCAATTTTGCCCTTTTACTCGGATAGAGTAAAAGGATAGAGTCTATGTTATTATTATTATTATAATTATTATTTTATGACATAGCAAACAAGATAGATATGCTGGATTTCATATCAGAAAATCACAAGTCAAACACATTATTATTATTATTATTATTATTATTATTATTATTATTATTATTCCTTTTCTGATGGAAAGTAAAAGGGCACCAATTTTGCCCTTTTACTCGGATAGAGTAAAAGGATAGAGTCTATGTTGTTGTTGTTATTATTATTATTATTATTATTATTATTATTATTATTATTTTATGACACAGCAAACAAGATAGATATGCTGGATTTCATATCAGAAAATCACAAGTCAAACACATTATTATTATTATTATTATTATTATTATTATTATTATTATTATTATTCCTTTTCTGATGGAGAGTAAAAGGGCACCAATTTTGCCCTTTTACTCGGATAGAGTAAAAGGATAGAGTCTATGTTATTATTATTATTATAATTATTATTTTATGACACAGCAAACAAGATAGATATGCTGGATTTCATATCACAAAATCACAAGTCGAACACATTATGATTATTATTATTATTATTCCTTTTCTAAAGGGCACCAATTTTCTTGCAAGTATATTTCACTGACTTATCTATATGATATAAATAAGTCCATGAAATATACTTGCAGGAAAAGTAGCTTCTGCCAAGCTAGCAGTTTGAAAACATGAGTAGAGCAATAGGTACCACTCCGGCAGGAAGATAACATTGGCGCTCCATGCAGACATGCCAGTGGCCACATGACCTTGAAGGTGTCTATGGACATGCAAATGTGAGTAGATCAATAGGTACCGCTCCGGCGGGAAGGTAACATTGGCGCTCCATGCAGACATGCCAGTGGCCACATGACCTTGAAGGTGTCTATGGACATGCAAATGTGAGTAGATCAATAGGTACCGCTCCGGCGGGAAGGGAACATTGGCGCTCCATGCAGACATGCCAGTGGCCACATGACTTTGGAGATGTCTACGGACAACGCCGGCTCTTCGGCTTAGACATGGAGATGAGCACCAACTCTCAGAGTGTGAGTAGATCAATAGGTACGGCTCCGGCGGGAAGGTAACATTGGTGCTCTATGCAGTCATGCCCATGGCCACATGAGCTTGGAGGTGTTTGTGAACATGCAAATGTGAGTAGATTAATAGGTACTGCTCTGGCGGGAAAGTAACGGCACTCCATGCAGTCATGCCAGTGGCCACATGACCTTGGAGGTGTCTATGGACAACGCCGGCTCTTTGGCTTAGAAATGGAGATGAGCACCAATGCCCAGAGTCGGACACAAGTGGACTTCATGTCAGGGGAACAGGCCAGGCCTTTCTCCCATTCTTACAAGTCCTTTTCATCTTGTTCCTGTCACTGTTTTCATAAGTTGATACGGTTGTGCTGTATTGTCTTATTTTGATTGTTCAGTTAAGTATTTTGAAGTGGGCAGAAGGAACACTGGCAGACTGATCAGTGTGGGGAGAAAAGAAGAGCGAGGCCATAGAATCAATTGCCGCGAGGGATGGAGATGGCTCGGCAGACAAAAGGCTTTGGAAAAGGTCAGAGGCAAACGCAGAGATCCTTCCGGAGAGCGAACCTTTCGAGGCAATACCTGCGTCAGTGCCGGGAACAAATAACGCATCAAGATGTTGCCTGCATTGGCCTGGCTGTGTTTGTGAGATGCAATGGTCCTCCCACATGCAACCCAATACACTTGGAGTAAGTCTAACTGAACTCATGATGGTTGTACCTGAACAGACAGGCATGGAATTGCACGGAGAACCTGATCTGACAATCCCAACTGCACGAAGGATAGACAGTAGAGTCTCACTTATCCAACATTCACTTATCCAACGTTCTGGATTATCCAACACAGTTTGCCACCCACCCCAATCCACATTTGTTTCTCTAGGTCAGGGGTCCCCAAACTTTTTAAGCCGAGGGCCGGTCCACAATCCTTCAGACTGTTGAGGGGCCGGATTATCATTTGAAAAAGAAATAAAAACAAATTCCGATGCACACTACACATGTCTTATTTGTAGTGCAAAAACAACAACAAGAACAATGAAAGAACAATACAATATTTAAAAATAAAAACAATTTTAACCACATACATTGATCAGGATTTCAATGGGAAGTGTGGTCCTGCTTCTGGCCAATGAGATAGTCAAGTTAATTAGGATTGTTGTTGTTGTTGTTGCTGTTGTTGTGTGCCTTCAAGTCATTTCAGACTTTGGGTGAGCCTAAGTCTAAAATTTATTTATTTATGTATTTATTTATTTTTTACTACATTTATTTACTACATTTGTATCACACTCTTCTGACCCCAAAGGGGACTCAGAGTGGCTTACAAATTATATGTACATACAATATATTATATTATTAGCATAGCACAATATTAGCATTATATATTGCTATATTGAACTATACCACTATACTGTAATATTATTAGTAATATTATATGTAATAGAGAATATATAATTAATATTATTATATGGTATTATTATTAGTGTTATATTGTATTACATTATAATATTATTATCAATATTATATGTATATACAATATATTATATTATAAAACTGAGGGCGGGGGCCAGGTCAATGACCTCGGAGGGCCGCATCCGGCCCCCGGGCCTTAGTTTGGGGACCCCTGCAGTAGAGTCTCACTTATCCAACATTCACTTATCCAACGTTCTGGATTATCCAACACAGTTTGCCACCCACCCCAATCCACATTTGTTTCTCTAGGTCAGGGGTCCCCAAACTAAGGCCCGGGGGCCGGATGCGGCCCTCCAAGGTCATTTACCTGGCCCCCGCCCTCAGTTTTATAATATAATATTTTTGTATCAGTTTTAATAATATAATATATTGTATATACATATAATATTGAGAATAATCTTATGTTCTACAATATAATACTAATAGTAATACCATATAATAATATTAATTATATGTTATATATTACATATTATATAATAGTATAGTGGTATAGTTCAATATAGTAATATATAATGCTAATATTGTGTTATGCTAATAATGTAATATATTGTATGTACATACAGCTGCTCTGAGTCCCCTTTGGGGTGAGAAGGGTGGGATATAAATGTAGTAAATAAATGCAGTAAATAAATAATTAATTTTAG